>NC_056730.1:752939193-752976693 GCF_019279795.1 Protopterus annectens | reverse complement strand
TTGGGAGTTGTGGGACTACTCTTTAAAAGTAAGATAATTAATTTCCTTTCATCAAGCATCACTTTGTCCAGACTATACAGTCTCAGAGCTGGTATTTGTAAATAGCAGGGCTGTAGGGGACACTGTCCAATATAAGGACAGTGAGGGTAGAAAACTCTTACTTTTTAAGATTTGCGGCCTGTTTACAAAAAAGCACAAATGCCATGGAGGTCATCCTTTGGCAAGCCATTTTTCAGTAACTTTTACAATTTAACAACTAAAATTAGACAAACAACTGCTTGGTAATTGTTTATATGTGGCACAGTGGCACAACAGATAGCATTGTTGCCTCACAGCAAAAGGTTTCCCAGTTTGATTCTTGGCTGGGGTGCCTTCTGTGTGGAGTCTGCATGTCATCCCTTTGGTGGCGTGGGTTTCCTCTGGGTGCTCCGATTTACTCCCACATTCCAAAGACATGAATTAGCTGGATTGGATACTCTGTCTCTAAATTGTTCATAGGTGTGAGTGTGCGTGCAAGTGTGTGGTGTGGAAGAACTACCTTGGTAGGGCTAACCACCTGGTTGTATAAATCTTGGCTCTATATGATTGTCATTGTTGAAGTGACACCCCGACCCCATTAGCAAAAATGGGAACAGGGGCTGTGGATGGATGGATTCAGTTAAGCAGCAAAGTTATTTTACAAATCTATTGGCATTGGGTGAAGACAGATAGATAGATAGATAGATAGATCGATAGATAGATAGATCGATAGATAGATAGATAGATAGATAGATAGATAGATAGATAGATAGATAGATAGATAGATAGATAGATATTTCTCTTGAATAGGCACATTCCAGCTTCATTAATGGCATATTTTCCTTGAACATTTGTTCTTATTTTTTTTTTTTTTTTTTGTGACCTTGCATAGCATTGTGTTATTATTTATTTACTAAGCATTTGATTATTAGGATAGTCCAACTGAGATGACTAGCATATCCCTTTTCAGTGGAGGCCTGAGGATAAAAGTTCCACATGTAATTTATACAGTAGTTACGTATAAACAAGAATTATACAATATAGATATATATCATATGATGACAGACAGAAATATATCAGTGTACATTGCATGTCGAAGTTTAAAGCAAAAGTGATAGGTAGCTTATTAGTTGGCAGGATAAAGAAAGCAAGAAAGGAGAATAGGATAAAAGGATGTATAAGGTTTACGAAGAAATAAGGGTTGCAGAAGAAAAATTACAGAGAATAAAAGGATAGAGTGTGGAAGATGTTACAATACCAGTACCAAGAATTAAAGTGCAATGAATGAAGGCCAAGTATCACAAAGCAGTGTAAATGATGAAACTACAAAGATCTATACATTTCTTCAGAGAAAAATGTAAGGAGAAAGCCAATTGGATGTATTTTGGGATAGGAGTAGTGCTTTGCTGGATAATCCCAAAAAGAGAGCAGAATAGATTAGGATTTGTCATGAGAATGACAGAGGGAGTGGGAATTTACAGAAGATTGGGGTAAGTCAGAAATATTGCAGGAACATAGCTACTTTTGAATGAGATGCTCTTTGATAGGAAGTTTTAATTTGGTTAGATTTTAAGTATGTTTTATGTTGAGTGGAATGGGGTTTGATAATTTTGTGACATAATTTGAGTATTATGAGTCACCTGATGAGTATTTTTGGTTTTGTGATAGTAAGGAGGACTTGAGAGCTAGATCTTAACTGTCGAGCAGAAGCACAGTTAGTTAGAAGGTTTAGTGATGAAGAGCAGTTTGCAGTTTGATATTGTAGTGTACGGGCTATGATTAACTGGGAATATGCTAAATGCTTAGGTAGTTCCAGGCAGTTCATTTAGTGCATGGCAGTGGTGGGTATTTGAAGGAAGATTTGAGACAAATCTTCATATTTTGTTGTAGAAAGAGCTAAGGTTTACCATAAGGCTGGATTTTAGGTCTGTAAGTGCATGCATTCAATAGTGTTGACAATAGGAAGGTGTTTGCTATGTTGTCTTTAATTATATGTGTAAAGAAAATTTTTGATCTGTATAAGCTGCTAAGTGTTTGGTGTTTTTTTTTAATTCCTGTGATATATATTGTCATGTATGATTATACCTAGCAATTTGGTTTGAGATACCACTTCCATTGGGATGTTATTATTGGATATGATGATGAAGTATTGTTTGAGGTCATTATTGTTTTTGGAAGTAAAAAGCATGTGTTTTGTTTGACTCTGAAGATGCCCTACAAGAGTGAAAGCGCTTAGTCAGTTACATGTTGTAGTTCAATAAAAGTCTCGGTGATTTTACCTAGGTATCACCAGTGTTTTTCTATTTTTATGTGTTTTGTTTTGTTTGGGTTAAGTAAGAGCTGACAGTTGGAAAGTTAGCTTTTAATAGAAGTGAAGGAGGACTGTGTAATATTATAAATTGATGAGGGAGTAGCGCCTGAGCAGATGAGAGAGGAGTTGTCTGTATATTGTATTATTGTGGCATGCTTTGATGCATTGTGTAGAAAGTTGGTATATATATTGAAGAGTAGTGGACTAAGAATGGAGCCCTGCAGTACTCCAGTAAGTAAGCTTGTTGCTATTTAACTGCCGGTTTTCTGTCAGAGAGGTAGTTGTGAATCAGGATATTACAGACTGAAAGAGGTTTAAAGAGGTGAGTTCTGCTAGTAACTGTTGATGTGGAACAGTATCAAATGCTTTGAATAGATCAAGGAAGACAGGCGATATGAGGTCACATTTGTTCCATTCTTTCTTCATATTATTTGTAAAGCTAAGAAGGACTGTAGTGGTGCTGTGTCTAGGTCTAAAACCATGTTGGGTATTTTTGATAAGGTTCATACTCTGATGAAGTGCTGCTAAAATTTGTCAGGGACGAAAGCACTGAGTATTGAAGTTGGTTAATGTGAAACACCCTGCACCTGTTTCATTTCATCTCCCCCACTCCCATAGCCTGCTACCCCCTGTAGTTGAACAATTCTCTGCAATAAAGTATTGGCCACTAGGTGGCGCCTTACCTAAGCTTTCTGTATATCTATTCCCACTACTATTCTTTACCATAACTCCCTAACCCTGTTTTTTCAGCTTTTACTTTTCACAGACTTACTCTTCACCTTCCCACCCTTGTCCTAAGGTATCTTTAAACACATTCTACTCTTCTGACATCCTAACTTTATTCTTACTAGCCTCATAACTTACCTTTACATTCTCTCACTTTCAGACTTACCTGCAGAATTCTCCCACTTCACAGATTGTCATCCTTGATAGTTCACTCTCTTGTCTCTACCCACTCCGTTCACCCTTCGGGCTCACTCCGCTCCCCTACCCTTCCCCCAATTCCCACCCGCCCCAGTGGTCCTAGATTTATTCCTCTAAAGACACACCCCCATTACACCAACTCCAATCACATAAATTACATCATTACCACACCCAGCCCCTATTCTCACAACACACCCACTGATACCTTACCTTTCATCCCCCCTTGTTAATACACACCACCTACTGACACTCCCCCTAACCTGCCTATAAAACCTACCTCAACTTTAATTCCCACCTCACCATCCAATATCATGTCTAAATCAATCATGCCATACCAATTACAACTATTAATATTGGTCTCACTCTTGCCTGCTCTAACTACTACCTATCTCTTAACCTCCTATGAAAAACCTCTTTACTCTACCCTTCTCTACCCTTCCAAACACACTTCAACACCAACACTAGCTATCTCTCCAAACATTCTAAATTTCATTTGCAAGCCCAGCTACCTACTAACTAAATATCACAGACTAGTACACATTAAATATAGCAACCTAAAAACTAAAAAATCATTTGACTACTATTATAAGCCTCTCCAACCTAAAGACTTTACAATCCTCCACTCCTTAATAGAAGGGGATATTCATCCTAAACCTGGCCCAAACTCTACCTTTACCACTGCAAACTGTAACCAATACAAAACTAGTACCCTACCTCCTACCAAACTGTCCAATTCACTCTCTATTGCTCATCTTAATATATGCAGTATTTGAAATAAAATCACTCAAGTTCATGCCCTCCTAGATGTCCACCTATTTGACATCCTATGTTTATCAGAAACATGGCTAAAACCTACTATAAAAGACAACGTAATCACCCCTCCAGGTTACAACTTAATTTGACTAGCCCGCACAACCAAAAAAGGTGGAGGGGTAGCAATTCTCTACAAAGCAGAACTACAAGTTAGCACTGTAAATCTTAACCAACCTTTAGATTATAATGCTGAAATAATTATCTCTAAATTCCAGCTTAACACACATAAAGCCATATATATCATCTGCGCATATCTTCCCCCAGGAAATAACATTAGCTTACTTGAATATATCCTCAATTGGCTTGCTTCTAATCTCCCACAAGAAACTATAGTCCTAGGGGACTTTAATATAGATTAGAATTCATGTAACAGTACAAACCCCACCACCCATATTAACCTTTATGGTTTCTCACAAACTATAAACTCCCCTACCAGAACTAATAGACTTAACAATAAAGATAGTACCTTGGATTGGATACTCACTAATAGTCCTCATCAAACTTACACAATTGGAACTCTTCCAGATGACCTAAGTGACCATTCGCTAATATACATTATCAGACATAAAACCAACCTAACTTTCCCTAACACTTTCAGAACAGTACGCACCAAAAAGCATTTTAACCCCGAGATGTTCCAAACAGAACTTAAACAATATAATTGGACACCATTAAAATCTCTCCTTATAAATAAAGCAGTTGAATACTTTAATTCCACATTCTTAAAGATCCTGGACCATCACGCCCCAACACGCTCTACTAGAAATAAAGCTAAACCAGCCTCTTGGCTCTCTAATAATATTAGGCAACTAATCCTTCACAGAAACAAATCCTGGGGAAAATGGCATACTACTAAGAATCCTAGAGATCACCAAACCTTTAGGCAACACAGAAATAATACAAAAAAAGCCATCTTACTAGACAAAAAAAACTATTACCTCCAATTACAACAATCCTCCCTCAAGGAACCACAAAAATTTTGGACTAGCGTTAACAAACTTCTATACCCATGCCAAACTATCACCCTCAACCCACTAGGCTCTAACCCTGAGAATCCAACACAAACAGCCAATGCCTTTAATTCTTTCTTCACTGACACTATCCAGACTCTTGCTAGCCATCTATCTCCCAACACCTCTAATCTGCCTATTCCCACTACCAACCCATCCCCATTATTTCATTTACAACCAGTGCCCACATCCTATATCTGCTCCCTTCTCCAAAAACTAAAGCCAACCACCCCTTCAGCTGACAAACTCCCAGCAGAATTCCTGCAAAAAGGAGCTAAAGCTATTGCATATCCCATCTCCATTCTGATAAATAGAACCATAAATGAAGGCACTATCCCATCTATCTGGAAAATTTCTCATATCATCCCATTACATAAAGGTGGGAACTCCAATGACTTTTCTAACTTTCGTCCCATAGCTCTACTATCCCCACTTGCAAAAATAATGGAAAAGTGCATCCACAAACAACTTCTTAACCACCTTCTCCATCACAACCTAATAGCCAACTGTCAACATGGATTCAGACCTTTCCACAGTACCACCACTGCCCTGCTATCCTTCACAAACTGTATCAACACAAACCGCAACAAAAATATTCTTTCCTCTGCAGTCTTTGTTGATTTATCTAAAGCTTTTGACATGGTTAATCACCAACTCCTTCTACACATACTGAAATCCCTTTCACTCAACCCTCTATCTATGTACTGGTTCACATCTTACCTTGAAAACCGACAACAGGCTGTACTCTGGCAAAATAAACTATCTAATCACCTTCCTATCTCCCTAGGTGTTCTACAGGGCTCCATATTAGGTCCACTCCTGTTTTCCATTTATATCAATGACCTTCATTTAGCCATTCCACTCTCCACCTGCATTCAATATGCAGATGACTCTACTATAATCTGTTCAGCCACTTCGCAAGCTGAACTTCAGTCACTTACCCAGAAAGCTTTCAATACTGTAGAACAATGGTTCTCTAACCACTGCCTCCTCCTAAACCCCAAAAAAACTAAATTGTTACTCTTCACACCAACCCAAAAGTCCACTCCTTTACATTTCACTCTCACATCCAATAATGGTACTCTTATTTCTCCTGACCCAACCACCAAATTTTTAGGAATTACAATTGACAACAACCTCAACTTTGATACTCACATTAATACCACAATAAAATTAGTTAACAGAAAACTAAGATCCCTCTACAGAATCAAACCCTTTCTTACACCAGTAGCAAGGACCGCTATAGCCAGAACTCACTTAATCTCAACCCTACTCTATGCTTCTCCTATATACACCAACCTCTCTAAAAAATAACCTTAACAAACTAGCTACATCCTATAACAATATTGCTAGATTTGCTACAGGCTCTCCTTTCAGAACTCATCACTGTCTGAATCTAAAACAACTAGACTGGCTAGAATTTCTTAACCAGTTTCATTTTCACCAGCTTGCAATAGCCCACAAGACCCTGTATCAACCCAGCAACACTCCAGTACTCTCTAGCCTCATTACACCTTATAATAATCTCAAGAATCTACGCTCCTCAAACAAAATGCTGATTTATACTACCAAATCAAAAAACTCAGCAGGTGACTCATTGTTCTCTAACGCTGTTGGAAAATTATGGAATCAACCACCGCCTGACCTCACATCTCAGACCTCTCTCTCACTTTTTAAAAGGAATCTAAAACTACTTCTCAATAAACATTGGTTATGCTCCTGCACCAACCCTGACTAACTTTTTTTTTCTTTACTCTAATTTTCAATATACAATGTTTTGCATACAAATCTATGTTTACATGTATAGTGTACCTTCTTTAGTATATTACCCTTTACAGATTTTTGATTATGTTATTATTTACATTAAGTATTATAATTATGTCCATCTTAAAAAAAAATGTTTTTTATAATGTTCTTATGTAACAATTGCTGTTTTTACATTGCTTTTGTCATAACCTCTATTAATTTTGTATGTTTTCCGGAGCATTTCTCCCCAGGCCTCTACTGAAAATGGACATGTATCCAGTTAGACTAGCCCGGTCAACAAATGTAAAATAAATAAAAAAAATAAATTTATAACAGCCTTGGCTTTTAGTATGTGTTTGTGTGAGAATAGTTTATGTCGTGGGTGTTTGTGGAAGAGGTGTGGCAGTGATAGCATGATTAGTATGGGTAAGAATAGTACGCAACAGGAGAGTTGGAAATGTTAGAAAATGGTAAAGAGCATATTTGAGGTAGTTATTTAGAGGGAATGGTATGGTTACTTTGTATGTGTGGTAAGGGAAGAGTGTATTAGAAAAATATAGGACAGATCATTGAATGGAGGGAGAGAACGAGTGGAGCTAAAAGGAGTATAAACATAGAGTAAGCGAGGGTAGGTAGGATTTGGCGGTAGGGTAATGCAGAGTAATGAACCCACTTGGAGTAAGGACAAATGGAGTGGGTTGCTCCAAACAGTGATAGGACAAATCAGCTGCAAAACACTGTCTGTAATGTTATTTTTTGGTAATCAAGGTAGGTGAATATTAAAAAACATTTTCTATGTTCTTTCCATTCTGTTTATATTGAAATAGCCCTTTTATTGATTTCTTCCTCTGTTCTCAGTAGTTAAAAAATAATGGCTCCCCTACACATGCTCAAGGTGAAATTGCCTGAGTGCCAATAGCACACAAGAAAAAAAAAAGATGAATGGCATAATGCCTAACTATGTTTTCAATAGGAAATCATTGCCTGTGCACTTTCTGAGGGATAGCAATCATGGTCATGTTTTAGGAGACTTTTCCCTTCTTTGAGTAAGTGCAACCATGTAGTTGGCATATATACATTTCAGTGGTGTGGAGGGTGTAGGAGTGCTTGTCCTGTTGCAAAAAGCAATTAAAACTGATTTTTCACACTTCTGAATTATGAGCATTTTTTCGTCCTTTTGGCTCCTCAGCTTTCAAGAAGCTGACATTTCATAGCAGAACAAAAATATCAGTGCCTTGTAACACACTTTTGATATTTTGATATTGATGTTGCACAATTTCTATTTTCCATCCTTTGCAGCATGACTGTCCACACCATCTTCTAAACCTCCTGACTTGAAAATCAAATCTTAAATAAGCATTTACTAGAAGTGCAAATATGAAACTAGTCATCATCTCCTGTCTTTCTGCAAGTGATATTCTGATTGTGTATTATCATACTAAAGTATGCCTAGCCAATGCACCCCATGAGCCCTGTCACCTTGCTCTGTAGTGCCTACCTTTGGATTATTAGAAATGGTTACTCAGTGGGTCTTTCTATTAATTTGTTATTATAAATATTGATTGCATTAAATGTGATACTTGGAGCTTTTCTCCCCAGGTCTCTGCTGAAAAAGGGCACCTGTGACCAGTCAGACTTTCACCGTAAATAAATATAAATAAGTAAATAAATAATTGTTTCGCAGTTATCAGTACAACTGCATTCACATTTTATTGCACCTCTGTGTGTATTTTAATCATCATGTGACTTACTACTCAGCTACATTGACAATTCAGGATTGGAAAATCTCCACAAGAAATGGAAAACAACCCAGCCTTAGCTGATCTGCAATATTAGCATTTAAAATTTCAACAACTGTGGTAAGAGTACATTTAAGTGTGTCATTCTGTGATTATCATCAAAACTGAAAAGCCATGTTTTCAAGTGTGATAGCCCAATCATTAATTCACCTTCAGTGTAAACTTTACATTTATTAAAGTATTTGATTCCAAGCACTGTATAAAATAAAACAATAATACAGATATGACATATACATAAAATGAGGCTAATAAGGTAAAACAAAATAAAAATAAGATTTGTATATATGGATTCACTTTCAGAGCTCAAAATACTGAAAATGTCAAATTCCAGTATCTCAAGATGGAAATATCAAAAGTGAAAATCAAGAACCACGGAAATTGTTCCAGGGCAAGTAAACACTTGCCCCAAACCACAAACTACATATCGTACCATCGGAAACCCACCTAGGTGGGGGGCTATGCCCCCACACCCCCCAACTATATATACCAACTCCAGGATTGCACTACAGTGGAGAAAAGAACATATCTCCCCACAATGGGCAAGTGTTTACTTTCCCAAGGATAAGTTCCAGGGTTCGTGATTTTCACTTTCATGGAACGCATTATCGTGGAACTTATAAACAAAGACATTAGCAACCTTCAAACACTGGACCCCACCCAGTTTGGGTTTGTGAAGGGACGATCTTGTCTCCTGAATCTAATTGAATTCTTCGAATCAGTCTCCAGAGCTGTGGACGAGGGTAAGGCGGTCCACACAGCCTATCTGGACCTCGCCAAGGCCTTTGACACCATCCCCCACTCTGGAATCATAGATAAACTTACTAAGCCGGGCATAAATCCCTATGTCACTCAATGGGTTGCCAACTGGCTTACTGACAGAACCCAGACTGTAAAAGTAGCCAACTCCAAATCCAGCTCCAGACAAGTGACAAGTGGAGTACCTCAGGGTTCAGTCCTGGGACCACTCTTGTTTGGCATCTACTTCTCTGAAGTACAGACCAACACTAAGGGACTCTGGCTAACAAAGTTTGCAGATGACTGCAAACTGGGAGCCATTATTGAATCCCCAAATGATGTGGATATTCTACAAAAGGGCCTTACAGAAACAGATGCCTGGTGCCAGAGCCATGGGCTCAAGCTTAATGCCAAGAGATGTACAGTTATCCCCTTTGGAAAAAAACATGTACCCATGAATTACCACATAGGTGGCAGGACACTAAACATCGAAAGTGTGATGAGAGACTTAGGGACACAGGTGGACAGTGGTCTCACTTTCGATAACCACATTGCCACAACAGTCAGGAAATCTTTCTATGTGGCACACCTCATCACTAAGGGCTTTTCATCCAGAAAAAAGGAGGTCATTGCCCCACTGTACTCATCCCTCATTAGGCCTATTATAGAGTATAATGCCCCATTTGGTATGTACCTCACAAGACATCTGCAACAGCTGGAAAGGCCACAGAAATACCTCACTAAAAGAATCACAGGCCTAAAGCAGATGCCTTATGCTGACCGTCTAAAAAAACTCCAGCTATACTCTGTGGCATATTGTCTACTCAGAGGCGATCTCTGCTTAACATACAAGGCCATGTCAAACCCTGAGCTTTTGGACATGCTCCAAAGAAATCCCAATCCCTCAGAGCCACACACTCCAGGGGTCTACACCTTGTCATCACAATGAACAAAACATGCTGTAGGGTTAGGTTCCTGACCCAGAGACTCACCATACTCTGGAATAGACTGCCCATACATGTCAAGCAGAGCGCCTCATTGGCCCTCTTCAAAAGGAACCTTGATGATTGGATGGAAGATAGGAAATTCACCCCAGGGATCATGTCAGTCACCCTGCTAGACAGGGGTCCAGAGAAGTAAATATTGTGGGAAGAAATATCCAGGGAATTGTTATGGCTAGGCTTGCATAGGCCCTAGGGCCGATAGCCTAGTACCAACCTATGAACCTATGAACCTATGAACTTTCGATATTTCTATCTCAAGATATTAAAATTTGACATTTTCAGTATTTCGAGCTTTGAAAGTGAAACCATATATATATATATATATATATATATATATATATATATATATATATATATATAAATATATAATATACATATTTTTTGTTAACAAACTCACACACACAAACACAAGTACACATGACTGGTAGTAGTGTTAGCCTGTTCTAAAGTGAATATATATTTACATAAAAAAATCCAATTTTTTTATAAACTTTTTCATGCCAAGCTACTGGCCTTATAGTAGCTTGTATCTAGCAATAGTTTAAAGTTACTGATATGCATTTGTTACAAATGAAAAAGTAACTGGTGTACTTTTTTATTATTTTAAGCAACAAAGAAGTTGCGTCATAAAAAACACCTTCTACAACTGCCCACAATGGGTATCCCACAACCTAGTCTTCAGTGGTTTAATAATTACTTGTTAGAACATTACCAGACAGTCAAATGGAATTCTACCCTTTCCCCGTATCTACCCATGAATACAAGTGTAACACAAGGTTCTCTCCTTGCCTCACTTCTGTTTAATGTCTTTATAAATAATCTTCATATGTTTCTACAAGTGGCCCTTATACAGTATACAGATGATTCCACCCTTATCTGCCTCATCTACAGTCAAGAAAACTTAGGATTCACAACATCACTTTCACTCTATTGAAAACTGGTGTTGTGATCACCAACTCTTTCTTAATCCAAAGAAAACCAGTCTGCTTTTATTTTTTCTCAAATCAATTACACATGAGAAATATAACTTTAAATCACATCCCTAAACAAGAAGGCTGATGTAATAGTGCCCCATACAAAACTGCTGGGTGTTACAATAGATAATAATGTCAAATATGACCTCCATATACAGAGCAACATAAAAAAAAATTGCAAAAAATGAGGAATACTACATCTGGCCAAATAAATCCTTGCTACATCAACCAGACACTCTTGCCACTACATATTTAATGCCCTCTCTATTATATGGTTCTTCCATTCATTACTTATCCTCTCTCCCATATCTACTCCACTTATCACCTCTTACCAATACTTATTTCTGACTCTCAACTCCCTTCCTCTCTTTCACATTATATACAATTTGAATGTTCCACTCAGATATTTATTTGTGAGAAATAAACTCACTCACGTATAATATGTCAGTATGTTTCCGTGCTACACAATATTGTAATTATCTTGTTTTACTGACGGTGTATATATATTATTCTACATGTTTTATGTGTATTAATATTTGTATTAATGCATGTATTTACAGTATATTGCAGTATGATGTCACTTTTAACCTGTGCATATGTGTATATGTATCTTCCTTATATTTGTAGAGCTTTTCTCCCTGAGGCAATGCTGAAAACAGATAAAAGTATCCAGTCAGACGTCCTCGGTAAACAAATATCAAATAATAAATAAAAACTGAAACACAATAATGTTGAAATGTTGACATGAACAGCATGGTGTTCATAGCTTATGACTTATATGACTATGAAAGTTATGAGCACTGCTGTTGTAAAAGGACATATTTAACTTCATAATACAGACAGCTCAGTGGTATCATTTCTTTGATGGTGATAACGTTTCTTTATCACTACTCAGCATATGTCATCACAAATTCATCATCTCACTCTTGTTCAAATATTAGTCTGTATATATAGTTACTGATAGAAATGTATACAAAGAGAGACAGACAGATAGAGAGACAGATAGACAGATAGACAGATAGATAGACAGATAGATAGATAGATAGATAGATAGATAGATAGATAGATAGATAGATAGATAGATAGACAGATAGATAGATAGATAGACAGATAAATAGACAGATAGATTGATGGATAGATAGCTGGACAGACAGATAGACAGATAGATGGATAGATAGATGAAATACAGTGGGATCTTGCATAATATACTGCTAGACAGGGGTCCAGGTAAGTAAATAGTGTGGGAAGAAATAGCCAGGGAATTGTTATGGCTAGGCTTGTATAGGCCCTAGGGCTGATAGTCTAGTACCAACCTATGGACCTATGAACCTAAATAAATAGTAGCTAAATACTACAAGTAGTTTAGGTATCAAACAACCCCTAATATTCCATTTATACATCGTTCTCTGTTTGAAGGTACAATAGTGTCCCACAATATTTCATTTATGCATCTTTTGAAGCTGCAATAGTGTCCCAAAATATTCCATTTATACATCTTTGTGTTTTTTAGGTACAGTGTTTTCCCATTGCAATGGGATGTGCTCATTGCACGTGTTTCTGACAAATATAACTGTTTGTAGCTTGCATAAAATTTTATGCAGAGTATCTTGTGATTTGTTTTCTCCTGTCATGAATAAGATATTTTCAATTTCCCTCTTTTTATTGACACATCATTTATACACCGTAGTTTAGCCTGAGTTTTCTTAGGATTTATTAATTTTATATACAGGATTATCATCGGCTTGCCGATCATGACCTCTTCATTATGTGCTCAAGATATGGATGCCAAATGAACCTTGGATTCCATGTAGAGAACACATAATACAGGGGTATGATTGGTGAGACAATCATAATTCCATGTAGAGAACACATAATACAGGGGTATGATTGGTGAGACAATCATAATTCCATGTAGAGAACACATAATACAGGGGTATGATTGGTGAGACAATCATAATTCTGTAGTGCATGGAGCTTTAGCTGCTCCATGTAGGAAAAAAAAATCTCAAAGTGTTTTCCCAGCTTTTAAAGCCATAAAACACCTAGCGGACACTATCATAGAGTATAACGCCATTTGTCACATCTACACTTACTTTTAATGCCCGTCTGCCGTCAAGATTTTCACAGAATGTCCAGATCATTGTTTCTATTTTTGGTCTGTTCCTCATAAAATATATGGTTTTCACACAAACAAATGAAGCTTTAAATCACTAAATAATGATATACATTTGTTTGAGTTTTAGAGTTTGTATTATTCACATTATTCAGACAAACACATCCTATTATTATAGCAACTTTCTAAGTTTTTTTTTACAGGCAGTTAGGGACATGTTAATGATATGGACAGCAATTAGAAACAAATCTTTTGATCTACCACTGTCATCAGCTAGGCAAATTTTATTGGCAAGTGGTAGACCCGACCTTAACAACATGAGCAGGGGGTGCTTAATGATTGCTAAGTTTGGGTCACATGCCAATCTGGTGCTTAACTGATTTGCCTTTTTCTGAATACCAGACCCTTCCACCAAATATCACCCTCCTAGACTCATTAAATGCATCAAAACATCTCTAAAGAAATACTTTCTCAACAATCACATCTGTCACTGTACCGAAAACCATAGGCTACTGTAAATAAACTTATAGCTTCCTCATCTTTTTGTACCTCCATCCTCCTACTTCCATGTCTCTGTCATTATACTAACCTCTATCCCCAAACTATGTATTTCTTCTATTCATATCATTACTTCTTGACCTCCAAGCGAATATTACACCTTTCCATACTATACTACCATCTTTTATTCCCTCCTTCGCTACCACACTTCCCATTCATCAACTAGTCTATTTGCTCTCCTGAATTCTTCTTCCAAGTCAGCTAGTAATGGCGGCACACTTTTTCCACTTTCGAATTCTGATGAATGTAGCATATATAGCATATATATTATTATGTAGCATATATATTATTATGCATGTACCCTATCCAACTCTCACTCTCTTGTTCTTCTCCTCTATTTTCTTCTCGTATCCTCCCTACTAATCTTATCTTACTTTCCTCCTATCTTTTACCTGATTCCTTTCTATTCTCTTTCCCCTACTTTTAGTCCCCTTCTGAAGATACTTCGCTTTATTCTCCAGCAGCCATCCATTTCGAAGCTACCATTCCACTCGCGTGATACTTTCCATGCACAGTATTGGTAATGCGCTTCTTACCCTATTTAAATGACTCTTTATTTACATATTTTGATAAAACTGCATTTATATTACCTCCTGGACTTCTGTTTAGACTAAAAATCACTGCACAACAGAAGTATAAATAATGCTTATATTTGTTATGTATGTATATAGTATCTTATTTTGTATCTTACTAACTATTATGATTTACTGACTTGTACTGTGGAGCGTTTCTTCCCAGGCCTCGGCTTAAAAAGGGCTTTTGCTCAGTCGGACTATGCTGGTTAACAAATGTCAAATAAATAAATAAATAAATAAAATGTAGCATTCTTTAGCCACCAAAGTATTATACTGTGCCTCACTTAGAAGGTCTTCCACAAGACCCCTCTCTGACTTCTGCTGTAGCCCACTGCAATTACTGAGTACCAATGTCGTTCTGTTGTGGTATGACTTCATTAAGTTAACATGATAGATTTTGTATTTCTGCACCCTGTCTGGCAACTCTATCACATAAGTAATATTTTTTACTTTCTTTTCAAGAGTGGAAGATCCACTTCACTCTTCCTATAGCTTATAGTGTTGAACAGAAATAAATGCCATTACCTTTGGCCTAACTGCATGTTCTCTGATTATAGCTGTCTAGTCATACAAGATCTTTTACTGTTGTTGCATTTGTGCTAAGTTCTTCTGTGCCATCCCCTTAACCTCTCCAAGCTTAGTCCAGAAATTCAGCATATACTCTACACTCTGCTCTCTTTGTGAAACTTCACACATCCTAAATCTAGGAGCTGCTTACCCCATAACTTTAAAGTAGCTCAAATGGCAAAAAATGGGGATTGTTAGGGCTCCTCTCTGTATGAAAAAAGGAGATTGAGGAAGTAGTTTTCCCACTCTACTTAAGCTGGTTGTCAAATGCCTTCAGTCAGAATTTTCTCAAGAATAATGTTAAAGTCTTCCACTAAACCATTTGTTTATGAATGGTAGCGAGCAGTTTTAACTGATTTACCACAAATTGCTTCCAAATACACTTCAGCTGGCTTGGCAAGAAGATACAGCATCTGTACATCAGTCAGTATTTCATATAAAAACTACCCTTCTGATAATTCCCAGTGGAAGATTTGCCATTTTTCTACTTTACTGGATGGCAAAGCCACCACCTCAGTGTTCCTAGTAGCATATTGCATGTCCTTCTACATAACCTCTTACCTGTGATGCACTGGATACTGAGGCACCCTTGGTATTAAGGGAATATCATTTGAAACAGTTCCTTAATAACAGGCAAAGGTGGAAAAGCAGCCTTAGCTTTGTCTTCTGCCTTGTCAGCATTTTGATACTGCATACATATCTAGCAATACTCTTCCACAGCACCTTTTGCCATGTCTGGTTAATAAAAGGTTTGCATAAGTCTGCATGATTTTTAGCCATATGATCTGAAAATGGGATATCATGGACTGTGTAGAAGTGTCAGATGGTAGGCCTTTGGGACTAACAGCTGCAATATCACTTCTTCCTCTAGCTCTCTTTCAGGGGTTTATTCTCTGTACAATAACCTTTGTCCTTATATGGAGTCCCCCCTGCTCCTGAGCTTATACAGCCTCCTTAATTTCCCCCATCAAATTCAGTAATGTGGGACCTGTGAGCTGTGCCTCTTTCAGCTCACTGTCTTTGAAATCCTTCCCAGTTCCTAATCCCAGTGAAGTTTAATATATTTTGACAACTTGGGTTCAGGATTAGACTTGCTACTGCTGGAAACCTTCTCTTTCTTCAATGTAGCACATTCCAGAGCATATCCAATACCTTTAGACATCTGTGGCTGAAATACATTCTTGCTACTACCACTCTGTCCCTGAAGAAAATGCATAGCCAGCTGCTGTTGAAGGTGTGAGCACTGGCTAGTCACCCCCCAACCATGTCCACATGCTTGTCTCCATGCGTGGTTGTTTCTTTTTGTACGTGAAAAAGGAGACTGCATTTTCTCTATTATTTCTATTTAAAATGTCTGCTGAAATATCATCAGACACTTCGACCTCATTGCCATTGACCCTCTTTCCAATCCAAGTTAACTCTGGACATTGATACCCAAAAAGGTGCACCTCTCATGGAGCACGCTGGTGTGAACTTCCCTGTGAAGTAATATTCCTCTCTAAAATGCAAGTTTAGCAATCATTATGTCTGATGTAGCATCTCTTTTTGCAATGGTCTCTTTAACCTCTACCAGGATAGGGTTCAGCCCCTTGTAGTAATCCAGAATAGCAGCAGTTTCAAGACAACCCACCATAACTGGGATGCTACATCTGCTAGCTCCCTCTCATGGCTTTTGTTCCTCCCCCTGTCTATGTAGGTATCTGAACTATGCACACCTCACTAGGTTACACTGGAAATATTAAACTCTAAGATTCTGACATTTACTGGAACTTGTGGCTTCCCCTTTGCCTGTGGAACATGCTATAATCCTTCAGTTATACATATGTGTAATGCTAGAGTGTCCCCTTTTTGTATAGTTGTACCCTGCTGGATAGAAAGTGGGCACCCTTTTATATCTTCAGCTGAAATACATTCTTGGGATGTCAGTCAGAGTCTTGCACCTTCAAACTAGTGAGTGCTTCCTTCTTTATTATAAGGTCTCCCAACATTTCAAATGCTGAAACATGACATTTACTCACCAACCTATAAAAGATATCACTGACACTTGATGCTGTCTTATGGCTTTTTTTTTTCTTAGAAAATTTAAAGAATTCTGAAAAAGCACATTTTCACTTTTAAATATCCAAAACAATCCATACAGTTTATTTCTGATATACATGTGCTGCCTTACCTGGAAGCAGAAAGGTTAAAAAAACTAATCTATTGCCCCTAGTCAGTTTGATGTTGATTGTACATGCATTCAAATGTCTGAATAAAGTTATCAGAATCATCACCCTCTTTAAACTGAAGAAATAGTTTAACACTGACCTTGACTTCTACAGATGAGTTTTCACTCCTGCTACTTACATGCACTTGGTGAAGGATAAATGAAAGGAGAGATTTTTTTTGTCAATGCAGAGCCTTGCACCATGGACAGTTTATGTTGATACTTTTACAGACTTTATGGCTTCATACTATCACTTTTTACTTCATCTTTGGCTTCATGAGGGTTCATTCTCTTTGCTGGTTTGACAGTTAGTTGTTTCATCTCCACCTCTTGTCATATTTAATTCAGTTTGAAATTATCTGGGATCATACTGTGTAGCCCCATTTCCTTCATACTGCACACCTCCAGGCCATGTTAGACTATCCCTTGTTTCAGTGAACAGATATTTGACTGCACCCAAGGCAGCTGTTAACTCGTCTTTGTTCAGGCCAGTATGTGGGAGTCCTTTTGATAAGTACTTGTTAACCAATTATGCCATTGACATTTTGGCTTAATCTTCAGTACTTATTTTGCCTCTGCTAAACATACTGACTAAAAAAATAAAATAATTGCTGCACAATGTATACTGATGTATATTCAATTTGTGGCTGAAAGGGCATGCATACCTTTTGGTGAAAACAATTCTACAGGCAATATAATCTAGTTTACAATATTCAGCCTACTGTAATCCAATTAGTATATACTGTTATGGCTTTTAAATCAACATCATGTGAGAAATATGTGGCAGGATGCTATACTTAATGCTAGTAATTTATATATAATGGACAAATGTTTTTTTTAAGAGTACAGGGCAAATGCACACTATTGCCTAAGATTATGAATAGTACCTGCCACATTCAATTGAGTCATACACTGAATACCTACAAAGTATAGTAGCAGTCATTGGTCTCCTATGACTTTACCCACCTTGATCTCAGCCCACTGCTTGCCTTTCAGTATTGCCTTGTTAGTTGTGATTAAAACTTTCATATGAAGGAATTATGATGCCTTTTTAGTGGCAGTGTTCCCTTTTCAAGTCTTTTCTATAATGCTGTAACCACCTAGGCTAATATTGGACACCGATAAGCACAGTTACTGTTCACTCTTAAAAACAGGCAAATGCAATATTATTGTCTGGTAATAATACCCACAGCAGTCACTTTTAATTTGGTAAAATCCAACGGTTAATAGTACATTAGTTCAACATACTTAGGTCCAGAGGCATAGCTGGCTCAACCAGTGTCCTGTGACAGTATCATTAACAACCACCCTACTCCCTCAGTTGTTCAAATGAAGAGCAAAAAAAAAAAAAACACTTTACTGTATACTGTAATAAGTCAATGCTGCTGCCCCCCATGAGCTCTTCTATTGAAGAGCAAAAAAAAAAAAATGTCTGTTCCTTCCAGCCATTCGAGACCATATTATAAAAGGCAATACTGATCTTTTTAAAATAGTGGGTGATAAACCCAAATTAGTTTTTTAAAATGCCTTTAATTTGAAAAGCTGTTTACAAAGGGATAATTTTAACACTGGTGATGTTAATAGAAGTATGAAGTCTAGAGGAATGTACAAGTGTGGTTTCTGTGTGCCCTGCAGGTACATTTTAGAAGGCCCTTATATAGAAGTACCTCATATTGACAGGACTTTACCTGTCAAGGGTGTTTATAATTGTAAGACTCAAGGAACTGTTTACACTGCAGTTTGTTCCTTTTGTAGAGAATTCTATATAGGGATGTCTACTAGATGTTTGTACTTAAGGATTAAAGAACATCTTTATCCTATTTGGACAAAGAATGGTAATAATGCCTTATATAGACACACTATTAAATGCCCAGAATATAATGTTTTTTTTTCTATTTTGGAACACGTGCCAAAGAATTTGAGGGGAGGTTGCTATAAGGACCAAGTTGAACAAAGGGAGACTATTTGGCAGTTAAGACTAGGAGCTGAAAAGTCTCCAAGAATGAATGATTTTACTAATATTAAATGTTTTTTTTAAAAAATAGAAGACTAAAAGTTGGTAAATGTGTATAAATGTATAAATGTTGTAGGTGTAAATATGTACAATGATTTTTATAAATATGTCTTTTATATGTAGGTTTCTATGCATGTATTTTTACATGTAGGGTTTATGTGTGTTTTTATTGAGTTATATACCTTTTAGAAGTTAATTGTTTGATTAATTACTTAGTACTTATCTAATTAGGATGTGTTGGAACATATTTAAGAAGGGAATTTGTGTTCATTTATGTTGGTTCTGAAGAAGTTTTTTGTGTTCGAAAGCAACAATAAAGTTTTTTTCGCTAACATTGTGCTTCATTCTGCTTGATCCTGTTCCACCTGTCCAGAGTTTTTTGTGGATTTTCCATTTGACATCTAAAACAAGTTTGTTCCAGCAGTAGGGGATAAGTTGTCATATTATTCGGTTATAATAATGTGTCTCATGTATATTTTGATAATGGTTTAAGTCCTTTAATCAGGTATTTGAGAAACCTTTTTTTTTCATTGAAGGAATTGGAAGTCAACAAGAAGTTGGAACTTTCATAGATCAAAAGGCTAGACACTGATCACCATGGAACAATCTGTAATAGAACGAGACTGTGGACATGACTGTCAGTCCATCTAGATAACTAAGGGTCTTGAGGCCACTGATCTTGTAATCAGGAATCTATGAGATCTCTCTTGTCAAGTGATATATTTTGATCAATATATGCCAAAAGAGGCATTATATTCAATAATGAGTTTGATAAGAGAATTTTAAAGAGGAGTTAAGACTTCTTTGGATGTAGAGGAGATGCCTTTTTAAATTAGTTGAGCAAGACAGAACTAATCCTGAATTATTATACAGTCGTGATTGGCAAAAGAAAAAAATAATTATTAGCAAGAGTGTCTAGATACCTTATGGCAGTGCCTGACTGGAAGGGAGTGTCACCTATATAACAGGATGTATAAGTATTTTATTTACCAGAATAAGCTATACTACATTTGGTTGGGTTTAGTTTGAGACTATTATCCTTGCACCAGTTGTAATATAGTGTTACCCATGATGGAGTAAATATGAGTCAGTGTGTGAATAATAACACCCAGTTTACAGTCATCTGCAAACTTAGGTAACCACAGGCCAAAAATATTGGCTTGGCAATCTGAGAAATATATACCAAATAGGAGAAGGTCCAGCACTGACTCCTGTGGCACATTACCAACAAATGATTTCAAAAGTGTCAGTTATGACTCTAACCACAACGGTTTCTGTCAGACAACCACTTATGTCTCTATCACACAACATAAGGATTAATATTCAGATTTACAAGTGTGTTAATGATGTCTACATGGAGAAGAGTATCACAGGCATTGCTCCAATACAGATATGGTGATATTATTGCATAACTATTATCCAAGCTTCAGTGACTTTTTGAAGAAATTTACAAGGTTAAGAAGACAGAACATGCCTTTGACAAAGGCAAATTGATGAGGGTCTAGGGAAAAGGTATTTTCAATATACAGATTAATGAGATCTGAGATAATATGCTCCATCGTCTTACATATGAGGCTAGTGAGACTAATGGGTCTATAGTTACTGAGGTCTAGGGTTGTGTAATACCAATGCAAGGTCTATTTTTCAGGATTCAACAGTGCAACAGGTGGAGATGCTTAGATTAAGGAGATTAAGTAGGGTTTCAGTTAACCATGTCTGATAATAATAATTGGGCAGCCTGATATGTTATTTCATGGCTCAAGGATGAGGTGCTCTTATAGTTTGAGAGGGCTGATGGCAATTATAGTTTGTGGCTGGGACTGTGGAATCTATGGAATAGTCATGACTGCAGGCTAAGCAAAATTTACATCATATTTTTCAATTAGGATATTAGATATTTCCTTTAGGCCAGGGTAGACAGGGTTAACTGGAAACAATTACAAATTTAACATATCTCTAATATTCTATTATTTTTCTTTTGAGAAAATGACTACCCTTTGTCAATGTAGTATAACATTTCTACATTTGTCTTCTTGTTTAACTGCAAAACAAGATCAGGTTTCAGACAGCCTGTCAAACACAATCCTAAATTTCAGCAAGATACTTTGTGGAAAAAAATGTCAGTCTGACATTGTTGAGAGTTACTGTGAGTCATAGATTTGGATTAATAACCGTTTACAGGGAAAAGAATACCAGAGAGACAGTCATGGTGAGAAAGAGGTGGTTGTAGCTGATGTCAGTGGTCAATGAGTTGCCACTGAGTTTATTACTACAGCTTGTTGTGTGTTATAGCAATAACCCATGCCTGGGTGTGGGCAATGCAGGATTTACCCACGGTTGGTGTGGTTTGGTCACAAGGGCAAAGCCTGAGTGGCCAAACAAAGACAACTGTGGGAAAATCCAGCATTACCCACACCCAGATGTGGGTTATTGCTATTATACAATGACATTATCTAAGAAAAAAAATAATTACTTTTCTTAAATAATGGCATTGTATAATGCCTCCTTGCTGCCCTTCCGCAGCTGTCTGGTATTCTGCGGCAGTTCCGATGTACTGCGCATGCGTATGCTTATGCAGTACATCAGAGCTGTGGGCAAAAGCAACGGAGAAAGCAAGATCTCCGTTGCTTTTTACAAACTGTCTCACTATGTTAAAGGAGTTTAACATAGTGAGACAGCTTTAAAAAAGCAACGGAGAATCTCCGTTACTTTTTTTAAAGCTGTCTCGTTATGTTAAACCCATTTAACATAGCGAGACAGTTTTGAAAAAAGCAACAGAGAAAGCAAGATCTCTGTTGCTTTTTACAAACTGTCTCGCTATGTTAAAGGAGTTTGACATAGCGAGACAGCTTTAAAAAAAGCAACTGAGAATCTCCATTTAAACCCATTTAACATACAGAGACACCTTTAAAAAAGCAACGGAGATAGGAAGATCTCTGTTACTTTTTTTAAAGCTGTCTCACTATGTTAAACTCATTTAACATAGCAAGACAATGTGTAAAAAGCAAAAGAGATCTTGCATTCTCCGTTGCTGTAAAAAAAGAGTTATATAATGGCTGATTTACAACGTGCACACTGACCAATCAGCGTGTACGTTTTGGAATATTAATGGGAGGTCATTGTATAATGGACTTTTATCTCCAGAATAGCTAAGTGTTTGTATTAGTATGAACTTATTTCTAAATGACATTAACATAAGATCAGTGGCAGAATGAAGAGGACAAATGTAGGACTTTGTCAAATTAGCTTCTTGGATTAGAAAATAGAAGTTGCAACATTTTGCATTCAGGGAATTAAAAACTGAAGAAATCCATATTCTATGAATGTTACAGAAGAGTGATTGTATCAGAAATGCAAAATGGTTGGATTGTAACTGCCACTGGAAAATATACAAATCATGCATGTCACTACATGAGAAGAAATGCTAACACAAATGCCAAGATGTATTTCAAGAAGGGCTGTGTCATGAGATACAAATTAAAATATACACCTATATAGGTTCTTGCAAATGTCATACACTGAGCATTATGTCAAATCTTGGATGTTGGTGATGCACCTTAAAAAATCATTTACCCACCAGGGCCCTCGTTGCTGCTTCAATGATTGGGTTCTTCTTCTTTTTTATTCCAGTTTGGCATAAAATTTTACAGAAGCTCACATATATGAGGAGTTTGATGGTGCATGACCTACACAGGGTATGCTGCAATGTCAAAAGCCTTACTAAGAGTTTGCATAGCCTCTAAAACAGCTAGTTTGCCACCAAGCATTGACTAACCATACTTCCTCCAAATCGAGATATATACAGATCTAAAAGTCATAGATGGATGGAGACACTGTTATTTACACACAAGGAGACAGTGGTATGCCATTTAGAAGACACAAAGGAGAGGTTCACTCATAGATCAACTGGTAAGCATATCTGTTGTATTTAATCCTGGACACCACACCTTCTTGGCAGGCTTACAATCACATTGAATCTTAAGCAGCAAAGCCATAACACAGTAAGGAACTTAAGAATCTTTAAATGGATAAAATATAGAAAGATGAGTCCTAAAATACTGGTACCAAAGGAAGTCCATCTCTTAGTGTCGCAATCTAGGCAATAATATTTGAGAACAACTGACAATGCAGTCACAGCACATATTTCTCTGGAGAGGGCATTTCTGAGGCAGACACTTGAAGCTGCAATGTTTCCACCAATGGGAGCAACAATGCATCTAGGAACGTGATTTTTCACATAATCATTTTCCCTTGGGCAGTGAATCACCTCAAGGCAAAAGATAATGCAGTATACTGTCCACTTCAAATGTTTCATCTTGACGGCTGTCAATCATCTACAATCAATCCTCACAAAATAGGAAACACACACCCATTCCATCATTTAAAATTCAACTTCCTGCAACAGGTACAACCTGAGCTTCTTGTGTGCATCCCTGTTCTCCACCCCTCCAGGTGTCTGAGCCAGCAAATAAAACAGAGAGATGATTCGGCTGGTTTACAGTTCAGAAACCACTTTTGGGTGAAAATGTGAGTTGGCCTAAAGACCTGGTTAAAAGGCATAGAGCTCCCTAAATACAGGATCCTGCATCCATAAGATAGTGTGAGCCAAGGAGAAGACCACAAGGAAAAGTATGTTTCAAGATATGAACTTAAATTCATTTTAACTAATACGTTTGAACAAGACTTTTTGTGAGCCTATTGATCATGAAGATCAGTCCAATGTGGGAAAGACATCTTGAAAGACAAGGAAAGTCTCAGAACCTGTTTATGGGACTGCTTAATAAGCTACATTCCTCTGCTCAACAAAGTCATGCTGATCAGAAGTTGACAGCATGTGCATCTAAGCCAGAAAATAACTGAGACCAAACTCAAACACATACCTGAAGTCAGTCAAAAGTACCTGTATTCTAACTGAATGGGATGGTACCAAGTACATTTCCAACAACACAGTTAACCCTTTTACATTTAGAAGTGCATGTCAGGTTAGTAGAAGTTTTCCTGGCAGCTTCAGCCATTTCTGATACCACACCCAGAAGGTGGGTTGGGTTACTGGTGATAAAGCAATTATTGGATTGTGAAATGGAGACAGTTGCCCCACCAATAGAGGAGAAGACACTTTGCTGGAAGTGGAAAAGTGCCTTGCATTTCCTGAGACCTGATAGCCTGAATGTATGTTTTTCTGAGCCAGCAAAGTGCAATAAGCATTATTTAGGGTCTTGGACAATTTGTTTAGAAGTGGGGAATCAAATTCAATGGAATAAAGTGATATAGGAATCTCTGTTTCTACAAAATGGACAGAAAATCTTCTGTAACCTTAAATTTGCCCCGCTACACAAAGCATAGTGAAGCAAAGACACAATGTCTTGAGTAGCAAACAGGTTGCTGTCTGAAATACCTCACTTCAGGAGGACTTAATCAGACATGACTCCCAAATCCACAGCTGTTGACCAGGAATGGAGAAGTAGCTTTAATTAGTATGTAAACTATTGAGTGAAGTAATGTCTCTGCCTAGGAACTACTACCAGATGAGAATCATTTCACTACACAGGGGAATGACCACATAGGATCATAGGATCATAGAAAATTACTAGGTTATCTACCCAGAGGTCATTTTAAGACTAGCCATTTTAACCCAATGTAATACCATAGAGGTACTAGTCAATACCCAAGATTGCACTTAGTGATGACTTGCCCATGTCCAGGAGGGTTGTGGGTGCTACCACCAGTAAGAATTTACGGTACCCATCCACTCATGCAGGTTCCTTTTGAACAGTGCCATAGATGTGCTCTGTTTCACATGAATTGGCAGCCTGTTCCAAAGACATAGCAGTCACTGGGAGATAAATCTGTTCCTCCAGCATGTCCTGTTTAAGTCACAGACCATATTTAAGTCCCTGGAATGGGTAGCCCTAGACCCATTTGACTTACAGATATGCAGTAAGTTTATTAGGTTTGGGTCTTGGGTTGCTCTGTAGGCCAGGCATAAGTCTCCCCTAAGAAGTCCATATGATACAGAGTATAGTGACAGGGATGTTAGTCGGTCCATGTAAGGGACATGCTGGAGGCCCTTGATCTTCTTTGTTAGAAAACTCTGAGGTCTCTCAAATAGATGTACTGAATGGGATGTTATACTCAATTATGGGCTGGATAAGTGCCAATTATAGGGGGATTGCAACTTCTTTTGCTCTCGAAGCAATGCCTTTACTAATCAAGTAAGCTACATAGAAAGCAATCCTTACAATGGTAGACACATGGTGGTGGAATTTAAGGTCATGGTCAACCTGTGATCCCAAGTCCCTTACCACTTCATGGGTACTTAGAATATTGTGATTGATTTGATAGTGTGAAGGGGAATTGTTTATGCTGAAGGGAATGATGATGCATTTCTTTGCATTCAGTTTGAGACCGTGACTAGTACACCAGTCACTGGTCTATGTGAGACCATCCTGGAGAATACTGACATAATTTGGGGATTCAATGATTTCACCCACTTTGCAGTCATCTGCAAATGTGGTCAACCACAACCCTTTAGTTTTGACCTGAACTTCTGAGAAGTATATACCAAACAGTAGGGAGCCCAGCACTGAGCCCTGGGGCACCCCACTGATAAAAGGTTTGCTGGTTTATATGGAGTCACCCACTTTGATAGTGTGTGTCTGGTTTGTGAGCCAGTTGGCAACCCATCTTACAACAGAGGGGTTTACATTCAGTTTGCTAAGTTTATCGGTAATGCCTGAATGTGGGATTGTATTGAAAGCCTTTGCCAAGTTGAGGTATGCTGTGTGCACAGATTTGCCATCATCAATGGTCCTGGTCACAATTTCAAAGAAATCTACTAGATTTAATAGGCAAGAACTGGCCTTCACAAAGCCAAATTGGGTAGGGTCCATGGTTTGGAGGTCATCTATGTCTTTATTTATGAGGTTCGTAATGATACGTTCCATGGCCTTACAAATAAGGCTGTTCAGGCTTATGGGTCTGTAATTACCCAGATCTGTTGCTAGGCCACCTTTGTGGAGGGGAATAACTGTAGCTGTTCTCCATTCCACAAGAACAAACCCTGTGGTTAGAATATGATTGAAAAGGGGACTTAGTGGTGATGCTAGTTCATGTTTTAGCCTGTTTAGAAGACAGCCTGGGATGTCATCTGGTCTCACCGAGGCTGTGTTCTTTGCCTTGGACAGCTCTTTGAGGACCTGTTCTTCAGATATGTAAGGTGGGGAGGGAGTTTGGGGGAGGGTTTTGTTGTAAGTTAGGAGGGGAATAACGGAGTAAAATTTTCACCAAACCTATCCGTTTGCAGGTTCGCTACCTCTGTATGGTCAGTGTGTATGATACTGTTGGCCACCAGTTCTGCACATGCTTCAGTCCTACCCTTTAGGTTACGTACATAGCTGTAAAAGGCCTTATGGTTATGCTTGGCAGTACTTGTGAAGTTTCTCTCAAAGGAGCTCTTGGATGATTTGACAAGTTGTCTTATTTGCCTATTAAGGCTGAGGAGGGTGCTTTTCCATTGCTGGGTCCTTGTCTTTGTTTTCTTGGTTGGCAACTTTTTGCTTTTATTGTAGAATTTGTTGATGCTGGAAGTCCATCATGGCAGCTTAATTTTACTTGTGGTTCTGGCTTAGATTCTATGGTACAGCCAAGTTTATACACTTATGCAAGTGATTGTACAGGACTTTAGTGTAAGCTTCGGAGTAGCTATCACTTTTAGCTTGGGGTGGAGCTTGGAATGCATTTATACCTTCATCTAGGAGGGTATGTTTGCCTTAGTGAAGTATTTTTTATTCGGATTTCACCTTTTGTGAGTTCTGGTGTTAGTGTCAGTTTGAAGGTGACTGATTTGTGGTCAATTTTAACTAATGAGGGTCCAACAGTTGCAGCAGTGTGCCTGTTTAACATGTTGGTGAGGACCAGATCTAGAATGTTTGTTCCTGTTGCCAGGGTCTGGACAATTTGCTCCAGGGCATTTGAATTCACAAAGTCAAGGAACTTTTCTGATAGCGAGATTGGGCTAGAGCAGGTTTCCCAGTTGATGATGGGGTAACTGAAATCCCCAATAACTAGTATGTTCGGTAAAATTTGGATTGTCTTCATTTTGGCTAAGTAGGCTTCATGGGTGTCATGACCCATGAAGGGGGATTTATAACTGGCTAGGACTTGAGTGGGGGTCTTACCCACTGTAACCTGCACCAGTAGTAACTCCATGGAGTTGTTCAGTCTAACTAGACATGAGGTAAATTTATCTCTAATATAGATTAAAACACCACCTCCTTTGGTTTTCACATGTTCCTTTTGAGGTCTAAAGGTGTGTAAGGCACTGTAGTCTTGCAAGGCTGGGGTACTTTCTGACCACTTAAACCAGGTTTCTGTAACTGCACAGAAATCTACATCTTCTAGTGATAGAAGTGCTTTCAGGGAGTGCAAATTTTGGTTTAAGCTCCTAGCATTTAGCAGCATGAGCATCATTTTGTTCTGAGTGGTTAATTTCATGTCTGTAATGTTGTTTTTGAGACCTTGCCTACAATAGGCACTATGGTGGAGGCAAGAGCCTTTGCCAGCAACCAAAAGCCTAGGGGTGTCAGGTCCAAACCATCTCTGGCAAAGTAGCAAGGTTTGTCAACCATGGCTTCCCAGGCAGACAGGAACTGGATCCTCTTGGAATGACACCAAAAATAAGCCAATTATTGAAATCAGTCATTTTTTGTTTATACTGTGACATCATTCTATGCAAGTATAAAAGTAGGTGGCAGGCAATTGTTTATATTTAGTCTTACTCCATGATTAGAACCCCAGTAGTGGTCTCCATATAGCTTGCCTAGGAGAATATAACAGTCAGTGTCAGAATCAATAACAGTACATAGTTTGCAGTTATACACAAACGTGGTCAACCACAAACCTTGGATATCTGTCTTCACTTCAGAGAGGTAGATGCCAAGGAGAAGGAGACCCTTTCACATAGCCCTGAGGGACCACACTGCTAACTAATCTGTTGGATAAAAAGGTACCACCAACTCTTTCTCTGTGTCTGTGATCAGGAAACAGTCAGCAATCCACTGAGCAATACATGCTTTAATATTTACGTGTATATGTTAAGCAACAATTAATATTAATACAAACTGGAGATTTAGACCTTTCTGTTAAAACCACTTTATTGACAAAATAATGCAACTAATGTAAGCTGTCAAACTCTTGTTCTTCACCAAATGAATATAGCCTCTAGCATTAGATACACAGTTTCTAGAAAACATTCAGTGAAGAGCAACCAATCTGATAAGGTTTACTTATTTATTTTTATTTATTTGTCTGCCTGTTTCTTAGTTTGATTGTTCTGTTAACTGTTAATTGATTGTTAATCAGGTGAGTGGGCATATCTTCTGACCTTTTTCAGACATGACCCAGGTAAAGAGAGGATGCATACACAATTCTAAGAGTTGCTTTCATTTAAATTTTTACATGTGATATATAGATATTTTGCCCACTTTGAATTATTTCACAAAGTACTTTTAGATTATTAGACATAATACAAGTAGATGTTAGAGCAAATGGCCCAAGGTGGCTCAGAATGTAAGCAACAGAAAGTAAACACCAAAATGACAACTAAAACTTAAAACAATACTGAACAAATTTTAAAACCTTAGGGGTAGATCTAAAAGAAGGACATTGGTTGAAAAAGGGATGATCTTTAGATTCAATTCAAGTGTGTGGTAGACGTGAAGATTGGGAAAGAGGGATAGAAGGAAAGGAGTACATGAGGTGAGACTGAAATAAATGTATACCTGAAGAGTTTGAGGGAGCATAGTCTAATCAAAACACAGCGGATGCACGAAATGAGCCTCATCCATACAATGCATTAAACTGCACAGATGATGAAGGAAGAACTTTAAACAATCAAGTCATCTACCCTTTTAAGGCCTTTTTTGCATCTTTCCCAGATGGAATTTATAAATTCCTTCATAAATGGATATTTCTCTACCTCATGTGTCAGTGCATCTAAGGGCCCAGCATTGTCTCCTGGAAGTTTTGTTCCTCCTGAGCCACATCCCCAACTCCACTTCCTCCTGCTCAGTCTATTCCCCAGAACATGTGCAAGTTACTGCAGAGAATCCATATCTAGTCCCTCATTGTCCAACCCTACTCCAGTGCACACATTTCCAATGGTGTTAATCTTTCCTCCTACACCATGAGATTATGATCCTGGCAGGCACCTGCTGTGCAGTTACAGTCAGCTTGAAGTTCTTCTCCTCGTGTGATTCCACTGTACTGCACTACACTTCTTATGCTGTGCAATGGAAGGATAGAACCTGTAGTTACAGAATGCACCACATTCCTGGGATTGTGTCATAGCATCACATAACCTTTTTCCACTCTTCTGTCGTTCTGCTCCATGCAATTAAGTCTGGATGAGATTATGTTTCTGTGTGCTCTTCCAACCCCAGTATCAAAAGGAGAAGCTGAATGCACTCTTTGACCCCTTCCCCCAAGACAAAAACTATAACATGGCTCAGGGACATATTGTTTGGACTTCACTAAATATGCACAATAATTTCTGAATGAGACTTTATCTGAACAATATTGGTGAATATTACATTTGATGCCGCTGAAGAGATTAAATACTAAACATACAGGAGGTGCTCTATGAACAAAAAAAGTTGGTAAAATTCAGGAGCTCAGCAGAAAGAACAAGTTATTTTTCTGTGCCAAAAATGGCAGCAGACAAATGCAGTTATCTTGTCTGCCATCTAAAAATCACATATCATGGCTTTAGGGGAGTGATACAAATGAGATGTGCTGTTTTATTTGGTGGATCATCTGTGCACTACATTTCGGAAGTAAACTAGCAACAGTGATTCTGAAAAAAATGGCACTACAGATTTAGATTTTATATAATAAGCCTTATTTGTCACTAATCATATTAGGCACAGATGCAGTAAGTTTCATGTTAACAGTATATTACATACAGATGCTACAATATCCTCAGTATTCCTTCACGACCTTTGTTATATACTGCATACCATTTAATGTCTGTAGTTATTCATTATTCTCAGTACAAAATATAAAAATGTCTACATGCTTAAAAAGGCAAAATGCATATAGTACCATGTGAGAACTCAGTCAAGGAATCTGTCTGGACATTTCTCAAAACATTTCATTATTCTGATAATGCCCCCAAGTGCTCTCAAGAGTGCTTTAAGCAGAAGATTACTGCGGTGGATCTGATGGACTTTTCTGTAGCCTGTTTAAAGGGCGGTGAACCGTTTTTTCTATTTTATTTAAATAATGCCCCTTAAAATGGATTTTTAGAGGTATAATAACTTCTTAAGAGTCAGTTATGCTAAACAGTTTCACTTGATAGAAATGCAGTAAAACTCGTTAACTGCACCATTTCAGATGCCTGCTTAGTGAACACTAGCTGACATGTGAACGACCAGAGTTTGTAAAATAAATTGAAATGCTTATTGTGCCACACAGCAAGTGTTGCACAAAGCTGCAAGCCACTAGGGGTTTCAAACCTGACAGAAAATTACTTCAAGATGAATGAAAAGTGCTTGTTTCTCTTTATTAGGGTCCAAGAACAATGAAAAGGTTTGATTTGTTTACAGGAGAGCTGATTAAATGTGGTCAGTAAGGCCGTGGCCCTATTGCTAACTGTTTAATCCCATCACCCGCCCACTCCAACCAAGGAGTACATGACACTCCTGATTGGCTCTTCCAGCCACACATCTGCGTGTGAAACTCTGCACACTTTGACATTCCAGTGCTGCTCAGAGTTGCTGAGGCCATTGTTGGGTAAAATAGTGTTGTCATGCTTAGCAAGCGGGTCATGCGGGCAAGGTCTAGATGCAGCAATATAGAGCTGTGCTGAGAGAGAGTGTGAGCGACAGAGAGGGGGAGGGGAGGACAGAGAGTGAGACTTCAAGCAGAGAGAGAGAAAAGACAAGAGAAACACACAATTCTGTTTCTAGAATACTTCAGTAGGAAAACTGGTAGCTGAAACAAAGTGAAATTATAAAAGAAAGTGATGCATTTCAAGTCCTGCTGTGTGCTTAGAGCACCAAGTTAGAGTGTTGTATGTGGTGTCAAGTTGCTGACTTGATCAAATCAATCACAGAAACATTTCAGCAGCCCTGATTATCTTGATCCGTGAAAAGTGTGTATTTCATGACAGCAGGCGCAAGGGCTGGTTATTTCAAACAGATGAGCAGGGTCTTCATATCAAAGAAGCAAGACTTTATATTGATAAAATGATGTTTAGACAGCACGGGGAAAGCTACAAATTGAGTTTTATGTAAATATGTTTAAAGAAATGTAGTTTATCAGACCAGTGACTATAAAAGGTCCATATCATGGATAGCAGCACCTTCGATTAAATTATCATATACTATGTTTTGTTTTTTTAACTGGTATGGAGAAGCAATGTAGCCTAGTGGTTAAATTAGAGAATTGCAAGCCTTAAATTTGTGCTGTCTGCAGACTTTTTAATCCCTCCAGTGGTACTTTTCCCAGTGTGCAGCTTCTGCTGTCTCTTCACATATGTATTTTCCTAGATGCTGCCAATCTTTGGCAAAATAAGTTCTGCTGAACTGTACTGTTATAGTGTTTGACAGGTCAGTGCTATCTGAGCCTTGAGAATTCTGAAACACTGTCATTTCTTTGAAACAGCATGTCATTTTAGGTAAAGCTTTCATTTCCTCCTGATAAAAGAAGTATGCTGTGTTATTTTTTTTTTCATTACAGAGTTAACCAGAATGCCCAGCTGTCCTGTAATGTCTATCCAGTTCAAAAGAGATCCTCTTTTACCCATTTTACAACTGTGAATAACAAAACATAGAAGGATTATGTGGTCTGCTTTCTCTGATTCACAGCTTTGTATAATGAAAAGGTTACAGTCTTACTCAAGGTTGCACATTAAATAAACATTAATTTGTATTTCCTGTTTCATGCATATATAATTTAACCACTGGCTATGTCTCCCAGCAGATCCGTTTAATATATAAATTATAGTTTTTATTCTGAAAATATGTAGTTGAATAGTAAGTTGATGAGAGTTATAAAAAAGGTTATGAATATAAGTAAATACAAGTTTATGACTAAATCAAATTGCGAGTTTACAGTTTGAGAGAGAGAGAGAGGCAGTGAGAGAGTGAGAGAGAAGAACTGAATAAAGTTTCTATAAAGAACTTTTCTTTTGTCTTTTTCTTATTGATACACTTTATGAATATACAGATTATCTTGGGCTTCCTTAAACTCCCTGTGCCCATTAAATGGCTAACACAACCGCTCTTGAATTCTTGTGGAAAACAAAAATAACAGCATCTCAAATACCTCTTGTAAAACTGGGTCCAGTACTTACAGTAATGGATATGTGAGAAATGCTGCAACTATCAATCTAAATGTGAAAAAGCAAAAATCAGTTGAATGCTGTCTTCACCAGAACTGTTATACGGAAGGTTGTACATCAGTCCAGAAAATATTTGTGTCTTGAGGACATGCTTAATACCACTTTACATTTCATTTAATTTCCTTAATATATTATAGAGGAATCAGTGTCCTGCTCTCTATATTACATAATGAAGTATATAGTTACAGTGATTCTAGAATACTAAAGATAAGAGCGAAGGAAGGTTTTTTTTTAGATCTTTGGTCTAATGATTCCATTCATTGATCTTTCAGTTTTTAGGTGCTGAATATTATAATGAGGGTGATATGTTACATCTTGCTCTGTGACTGTTCTCCAAGCAGGCTATGGTTAAATCTAAGGTACCTTCAAGCCATATTGCTTTAATTAAGAACTACAGGACTGCCACAATACTGTGGGAGAGAAATAAGATATATGTTTCAAATTATATCATGCCTGAGTAGTTTGCCTGTGGTTTCACATCTAAAGTGTTTACATAAAATGAACTTAGGCTTTTTAAGTCACACCTTTTGGGATTTAATTCTCTTGCAAAGGCTAATGCCAGGAAGCATTTCAAGGCTCACCCTGATAGCAGCCTTAAGATATATTAGATGGAACTCAGGCACTAGATTCTGGAGCAAACTTAAAAGATAGATGATGTGCAATATGAAGGAATCCGAAAAATATACTGTAAACTTATTTTAAGGTATTTGTGAAAAATGATGCTGCCTCGTCCATCAATATCTCATGAAATCTGAAAAGTGAAAAAGCATTGTGGTAAAGCCATGCCTCCCTTCTACAGATGCTCTATTTTTTAATTAAAGGAACTGTTTTAAATCAGTGAAAAAAAATATGTGATTAAGCTAAAATCATCCACCATTTACTTTTATAATAGTTTTAACAGTGTCTTTTTAAAACATTTTTTTTTCAATTAAAAATAAACAAAAAAATGTTTTACTGACTTTATATTCCATAAAGGAATATTAGACTTTAGAGTTTGTTTCAGGCTTTTCAGTTTGCTTAAAAAACTACTTTTGGGGACATTTAGTTTTGCTCACATCATTGATAAAAGTTGTTCATCATATATATATATATATATATATATATATATATATATATATATATATATATATGTTTCTGTGTTATTACACATGAAGCATTCTGGAAATGCAGGTTTCCCTTCTTTAAAGTACAGGAAAACTGGATATGCCTTTCTTGTAATATGTGATAAAACATAAAATATGGTGTTATCACAGTGCCTATGAAAAGCATCCTAGGGATTTACTGGTTTTCGAAGATTTCAGGTTCCATCTAAAGTAGAATATAAACTGTGCGAGTTCCTTTATTTATAAGGCCTAAAATACAGTTCAGTAGTTCTTACATGCCTGCATATGGGCCAAAGGCCAATCAGAATGCAGATCCCAAAATAAAAGTATATACTCTGGGACCCATCCTTGCATCTATTTGTTTTTTTTAAAACCTGCAAAGAATGAGCTTGAAGGATGTATAGTGATAATCTGTTCCATAATTGAACCAACTATTGTGTGATATAAGTTGTTCTAAGAACTGTCTTTGCTTTATCTAATCTAAAAGTATAACAAGCTCCCTGAGTGTTAAAAGTAGAACTCAGCAATTCTATATTTAATAAAGTTCAAAGGTCAGCACTCCAAAGCCCCTTGTAAGCTAAGTTTGTCCCTCAGATATCTATAAATAATTGTAAAAAGACCCAAACTTTCCAGCCTAGTTGGATATGACATGTCTCTGCAAGAAGTAATGCACTTTGTAAATTTCCACTGAATACATTCAAGAACAACAAGAAGCTCGCCCTTTTTAAATGAACAAAGCAGCACACCCCATCAGACTGATAGCAGGAATTGACTACAGCAAAGAGAAACTGACTACAGCATCAAGCAGCATGATGGCGAACACATTCAGTGTTTTGGCTTTTAGCATTTTGTTTTAGTTTGGGATAGTTTTCCTTTTTCTCATTTTTCACTTTCCTGCTAGCACTGAGGTAATTGTTTATCTGGAAGTAGGTGCTGGAAGAACATTTTACATTTTCTCCTTTTTGTTTTATTCTGTTTTGTTTTACTTTGTGGTAGAGTGCATCACTTTTCTGTCTCTGCTTGCACTAAGGTAATTGCTTATGTTGTTTAAGTAAATGCAATGTTTCCTGGCTTTTTGCCTTTTTTACTTTGCGGTAGAGTTTTCTAACTTTCTGCTTCTGCTTGCACTGAGGTAACTGTTTATTTGGCAGTAAATGCTAGCAGTATTTCCTGGAGTTTTGCCTTTTTTACTTTGTTGTAGAGTTTTCTAACTTTCTACTTCTGCTTGCACTTAGGTAACTGTTTAATTTGTAGTAGGTGCTAGCAATGTTTCCTAGGTTTGTTTCATTTTATTTTATTTTATTTTAACTTCCTGTAGGGTTGCTGATGTTATTGGCACTGTGGATGTTTACATCCAACCGAACAAGAGCTTATGCTATTTAAAATCTCTCACACAACAAGCAGATGCATGTACATATTTGGGACATATGTTTTCCATTGAGGGCAAACAGCTGATTTTTCTTTTTATGATTATTTTCTATCTTATCTAGTGTCATTTTAAGACAACTGATTGACAGTTGTTTGTTTTGTTTTATTTTTAACTTCCTGGAGGGCTGTTGACATTACTGGGACTGTGGATGCTCCCATCCAATTGGACAGAAGCTTGTACTGCTTAAAATCTCTCAAACGGGAAGAGTGGGCACTCAAGTCTTCATGATGCATGATTAAGTGAGGAATGAGGAAGGGGGTAACTAAGTCTTAAGCTTTAAACTTGTTACACTTAATTTTACAAGGCATTTAAGTACATACTGTGACGACCGTGCCCTGGCCCAGCAATCAAGGAGCCTCAATCCTCACCACTACCACCAGGGAGGTCGTCTCCAAGTAGAGAAGAAAGGATAACTAATACACACAGTAAAGTACAATTTCCCTTAAGTGCACACAGAGATCACAATCAGTCTGGGGATGGTTGCTCCCTTGCTCACCAGGTCCCCAGTAAGACTCCCCACTGGCACAGCTATAGGGTCCAGGTCTCAACCTAGCTGTGCAAGCTAAAACCTCCAGTAGCCTCTCTGTCCAACCAGTGCTTCATGTCCCTGCCCAAGTAGCTGACACAATACACACACACTTTGAGATAAGTATTTATACAACTTCACAGACACTCCTGGGAAAGGTTGACACAGATTCTCCAGCTGTGCCCTTTTACCCAGACCATACGGTAGTAATCCCTGACACCACCCAGCTAATAATATCAGCTACTAAAAGGCCCTTAAAGGGGTGTCCAATTATTACTGTGCAATATTATTATCCAATGGTAATGTGACTATTCAGTCTAGGCTTATTGGAAGGGCTTAGACAGTAAACTCTATAAATATATAATGCACACTAAAGCATAATTTATCTCTACATAAACCAGTCATAGGTAGAAGGTTTTACAAATATTTAATAATAAATAATTAAAACACAAGACAAAACTACTACACCACAGAGATATCTAAGAGTTCAGAGATCACACAGAAACTTAAAATAATACAGTAGGACAGGTCTGATTTCAAAGAAAAATACCAAATTAATCTTTACTAGTTTTAACTATTCCTACAAGAAATCACAGTGCTAAAACTTACATGTGAGCATAAGACAGAGTGCTGATAAGTTGGATATCAAGATCAAAATGCCCCCGAGTCTCTCACTGACCAATACTTTTTAAACACTAACCAACAGCTCTGCTAAGGCCCTCACAAATTACATCATTTTGACACTTAAGTTTTCCCAGTATTCATATTGCATCATCTTGATACCTGGTCTGAGTTATCAGGCCACAAACTGTAATCTAACACTTGCTCAGAAACTTGCAACAATAAAAGTTATTTCACATGTATACTCTAGCAGAAATCAGAGCCATAAAGCACCATCTACATGTAAATTCTGGTCATAAACTTTAGCCTTAAAACAATGGGCATGAAACCTTCATCCAGACTCACTGGAGCTGAATTCTAACATGAAAGGGTCACAACATGCTTCACTGGGCCAGTAGAGTGCAATGTTGTCACATATTTTGCAGTTCCACATTTCACAGTATTCTTTTACACTCAAGAAAACATGCCTGTATTTTACATTTATTTACAAATGCCAGAATTATATATCAAATTCTATTTGACTAGGCTGGCAGCCTTCGCCCATCTCTCCTCAATCGCCACACATACTTTATTTCTTAAACATTCAGCAAAACATGGATTCACTAAATTTGTATGTTTTGGAAGACCTTTAGAAAATCAAATTATATCAAAGAATGTGTGCATTGTAAAGTGTATTATAAGCAAGGTGGTACTAATACGGGTTCCTATTATTTTAGCGAATACATTAAATTGAGAACGCTGTTTCGTTGAACATCATTATGCAAAAAAGCAAAATCTGGAAAGCACGGAACAGCGATTTGTTTCTAGGGTAAAAAATCACTGTGACTTTGTCATTTCCTCCACTGTGGTGAGATCTCGGAATTGATATATTTAAGTAGAGGGATTGTGGGGGGCACATCCCCCCCACATTGAGGGTGTGGGGGTGAACCCCCCACACACTTTATTTTGTTTGGATTTTTTTTTTTTTGTTAATGGTTCAGTGATTTCTTTCCCTGGAAAAAAAATTGCTGATCTGTGTGTTCGACATTTTGGGTTTTCAGGGATTGCAGGTT
>NC_056730.1:752876693-752934193 GCF_019279795.1 Protopterus annectens | reverse complement strand
CAATTACTAAGCCTAGTAAAATTGCCAATGAATTTAATTTATTCTTCAAAAGCATCTGGCAAGATAGTATAGATAAGGATGATGTCCACAGCTATTCTGTAACAGGGTTATGCCCCGTGATAAGAAGAAGGAATATTACCAGGACATTGCGGTGGTGGTGCTGCGGTAGCGTTGTTGGCTCACAGTAAGACGTTGTCCTGTTCGATTCTCAGCTAGAGCGTCTTCTGTGTGGAGACATGCGTGAATGGGTGTACCTTTGTTGAAGGTTGTGTGTCAGGGCCGGCAACTCGGCATGTAAAAATCTACTGCCAATCATTAGCGGACCGGAGTCCCGCTGTGGCGACCCCTAACCGGGAAAAGCCGAAAGACACAACAACTTACCAAGTTAAAAGATATAACCTCTATGGGCCCTGATTTGATCCCAAGTCAGTTGTTGAATTCTGTGAAAACTACTATTATACCTACCTTAACTTTAATGATTAATAAACTGTTAGAATTACATTCATTTGGATCACACACACTTTCATTTTTATTTTCATTTGCATTTGCATCATGTTTTTTTCTTTTTGTTGGACTTTCCAAGTTTGCCACTCCATTACCACACACACTTGGTTAAGTAGTTATGTATAAGCAATGCAGATGTCTATTTTGCTAATGCATATTTCGATTATTTGCCTAGCTATTTGCTTATGACATTTTTAATTGTTTTTAACGAAATTCAGCTGTAATCAAACATGTGACTAATCAACACCTGTACTTAAACAGTCGCCTCACCAAAGGAAACTGTTTCTGACTTGAAAAAGCTTGGTACTAACCAAGCGAAAGCGCTTGTCTGATTTTGCTGTTACTGACCTTGGACTTTTATCATTTGGCAACGGAATAAAGGATTTGCCTTTTTTATGAATCATTGTCTTCATTTTGCGGTCCTGGAACTATTCTTCTTGGTTTTGCTTGTTTTGCATTCATCTTTCTAAACTGTTAGAATTAGTCATTGGTATATATTCCTACAGCAACATCTGGATTCAAAGAAGTTTTACAAGTTCTTAGGTAATGCATGTTTATCTTATTGGAAAAACTAAACTTTAACACTACTTTACATTTATATAAGCTAAATTTAACTCTACCTCATACTATATATATCTACTAATGGATGAACATCAAACCTTAAATATCAGCTATCGGGTATAACGGGTATGCCCTTTATTCAATAATTTATTCATAAATTGCACAAAATAAAGTTATTTGTATACTGAACACAAAACAAATGTCCATTAAATATCTGTTTTGTGCTGATGATATATTACAGATTACAGTAAATGTATAAAAATCAGTCAGACCATTTAGATGTTGCCAAGGAAATCAGAAAAATTACCTCTTAAGCAAATAAATACCATAAAATATACATTCACAATACTTTAAATAAGAATGTATCAAGTGGCTTAAAAGAAAACAAAGGAAATGGTTGGAACGTGGTCTTTCCTAAGAATCATTGTCTGGTAGAATAACTGTCTTTCGGCTTTTCCCGGTTAGGGGTCGCAACAGCAGAAATCCGGTCCGCTAATGATTGGCAGTAGAGTTTTACGTGCTGGCTTGCCGGGCCTAATGCACAACCTTCAGCGAAGGAAGGCCCATTCACGCATGTCGACACACAAAAGATGCTCTAACTGAGAATTGAATGTGCAACGTCTAACTGTGAGGCGACAACGCTACCGCAGCACCACCACCGCAGTACTTTTTTTAAAAATTAAGATACTTCTATTTTGTAATTTTTTATTAAAATAATATTGTAAACTACTCAGACAGCTGGTATGACAAATTCAAGAGAATCCTGGTCAGAATGTATTTGGCACATAGGTGCACCACAAATAACATGGATACTGCTCCACCAAGGTTAAAAATGCTTGAGTTTAATATATACTGTGTTATTAAATATATGTATGTCTAAACTATAAGCAATTATAATCAGATATTGTGCTGTGACGTTTGTTGATTTATTTTGCAATAACTGGCAAACCAGATTCTCCACATGGTTAGATACTGCACATCAGACAGTTTTACTACTACACTGTGCATCAAACAGTTTTCCATGGTAAAATATTATTTTGTTTTATTGGACGCTGCTGGTGGCTCATAGTACTGGCTGCTGCACAACAGCCCCCCCTCCCCCCATTGAAGGGAAAAAAGAACATTTGCTAACTTGAAAAGGCCAATTTTTATTATTTTTACATTAAAAATAATAATTAGCATTCTGACTTTTTGTTTTACTTAGGACCTCCTCAGAACTTTGTGCATGTACAGTGCCTGTATGTGTGTGCAGATGATATATTTAAAAAGTGTTTGTATGTGGGAGGGAGGGTAGATGCTTCTAGCTGTCCCCAGTTTGCAGAATGACTCTGATTTTTATGTCCTATTTTGGTCTGCTCCTTGTAAAGCTTTTGTGTTTTTCAAGGCAAATGAGGATGGCAGAGAATAAATAATGATGGCAGCCATTTATGATTCAGACTTAATAGCCTTCAAGAAAAAGTATGCTGATGTAAATTTTCTGTTATCCTAGGAAGTTTCTAAGTAATTAAAGGCATTACCTGTCCTGATTTTGGTCCTTTCTACAACATTAATTTTAGCTTTCTCCTATAATCTTTAGATATGAGGCTGAGATGTATGTATGTGTTTGTGTGAGGTTGCACACTATCTGCTGACCACAGTGAGCTGAAAAGCTAAATCTCTTTTATGGCATTTATTTATGTATCAGTTAATTCATTTGATGCAAGCACTTGGTTTATACAGTCACAGTCATACAAGTGGTTGTAATTGATGGCAGATACCTTGTGTGTGTGTGTGTGTGTGTGTGTGTGTGTGTGTGTGTGTATATATATATATATATATATATATATATATATATATATATATATATATATAGATATAGATATATATATATATATAGATATAGATATATAGATCGATAGAGAGACAGATAGACAGATAGATAGATAGATAGATAGATAGATAGATAGATAGATAAATAGATAGATAGATAGATATAGGTCTACTTATTTGCATCAAATGACCCTAATATCAATGTTCACTGCATCGACCAGAAACTGTCAACATTGCAAATGTTGACATACTACTATGCATGCATTTAGCAACAGCCTTGGTACATGCAAAATTAAAACACAAAACTCCAGTAAAAACAACATTTTTGCAAGGGAGCAAGGCCCCTGCACCCCACAATCCCTATTAATTGTAAATACCAACTCCTAGATTGCACTATACTGGGGAAAGGACATATTCCTCTACCCCCCCAAGGTTGTGCAGTCATGCACACTTGTGGACCATCTGTTTAGTCGACCCAATTTGGTTGACTAAACAGAGCTGACAATATTAAGTTCCCCCATTTTGCAGAATATCTCAGATTTTTTGCATTCTATTTAGTTCTAAAAGTTTGTGGTTCAGCTGGAAAATCAATGAGAACTGCAGCCAGTAAATAAAAACTAATAGAATCATAGGATCATATTAGATTACTAGGCTAATGGCTTTGTGACCATTACAAGCCAAGCCAAGAGTTTATCCCCAAAAAAGAAATCTCAATCAGCACCTGTCACCTCTGCCAATGAGGGAAAGAGGTGGAACCCCCGGGACAAATATGTTGTTGTCCATCCACTCATCAAGGTTGCATTTGAAGAGGGTCAGTGAAGTACTTTGTTTGATGTGTATGGGGACTCTATTCCAGAATTGGGGCAGCCTCTGGGACACAAATCTGTCTCTCCAGCAGGTTTTCTTAGTTTCACATATTAGATTTAAGCCTTTTGATTGGGTCCTTTGCGAGGAGTTAGACTTACAGATATGGAACATCTCTACTAGAGCAGGGTCTGAGATGGCCTTGTAGGTGAGACACAGATCACCTCTGAGCAATCTGTATGATACTGAGTCGAGTGATAGTGATTTGAGCCTGTCCACATAGGACAGGTGTTGGAGGCCATGAATTCTCTTAGTGAGGTATTTCTGTCGCCTTTCCAGATAGTGCAGGTGTTTGAAGAGGTACATACCAAACGGGGCGTTGTACTCAATTATTGGCATAATGAAGGAGGAGTACATAGATGTAATAACCTCCTTTTTTCTGAATGCAATCCCTTTACTTATGAGATGAACCAAGTAAAAGGCTTTTCTGACCACTGCCGCTACATGATGGTCAAATATGAGATTGTTGTCAACTTGTGTACCCAGGTCTCTCACCACAGGTTCTGTTCTTAGGGGGTTGTCGCTAATGTGGTAATAAGTACAGGCCATGATTTTGCCAAATGGTATGATAATAGATGTTTTTGCATTTAACTTAAGGCCATGACTTTGGCATCAGTCATTTGTTGCTGTGAGATCCTCTTGAAGTATGTTAACATCACTCGGGGAGTCAATGACAACACCTAAATTACAGTCATCTGCAAACTTGGTCAGCCACAGCCTTTTCTCTTTGCTGGACCTCTGAAAAGTAGATGCCAAACAATAGGGGTCCCAGGACAGATCCTTGGGGGCACCACTAGTGACAGGCCTGCTATTGGAGGTAGTGGCACCTATTTTGACCTTGTGGGTCCTATCAGTGAGTCAGTTGCCACCCACCTGGTGAGATAGGGATTTACACCAAGTTCTGTTAGTTTTTCGATGATACCCAAGTGGGGGATTGTGTCAAAGGCTTTGGTCAAGTCAAGGTAAGCTGTATGTACTGACTTTCCCTCATCCAGTGCCTTGGTAACAATCTCAAAAACATCAACCAGGTTCAACAGGCAAGCTCTGACCTTGACGAATCTGAACTGGGTGGGGTCAAGTGCTTGGAGATTGCCTATGTCCTTGTTTATGAGGTCCATAATAATATGCTTCGTGCCATGGCCTTACAGATCAGACTTGTCAAGCTAATGGGGCGATAGTTTCCAGGGTCAGTAGTGGCACCACTTTGGTGCAAAGGGATGACAATGGCAGTTCTCCACTCTGGTAGAATGAAGCCTATACTTAGGCTATGGTTGAATAGGGTGCTCAATGACAAGGCTAGTTCTTGCTGGAGGTGTTGCAGAATACAGCCTGGGATACTATCAGATCCCATGGAAGGCCTTTAACACTTGGTTTATAGAGATGTGAGGTGCAAGGCAAGTATCGGGGATGTCAAATGGGCCTTGGGGGGACAGGTGGGTTAAGTTTGTGCTGAACCTACCTGCTAGCAGGTTGGCTAAGTCGACAGGATCAGTGTAAGTGGTACCATTAAGAACTAATTAGGAACAGGCCTAAGCTTTGCCATGGTGGTTTCTGATGTAACTGAAAAAGGCTTTGTGGTTGCCCTTTGTTTCAGAGGCTAAATTTGATTCATAATTGGCTTTAGATGTTTTCACTAGTGATCTAATTTACTTGTTGAGGCTAAGGAGGGAGTTTTTCCAATTGGAAATTTGTGCCTTTTTACCCTTGGGCAACAGTTTCTTCCTTTTGTTGTAAATCCTGTTGATAGAGGATGTCAACCACATAGGTTTGTGTTTCCTTGAGTTGCAGGTTTTAGTTATGTTGGGTATGGCTGAGTCCATGAGGTTGTACAGGTACTTGTATACTGCACTGGCATACTGTTCAGCATATTTGTCTCCATCCTCTAAGGGTGGTGGTGGTGTGAACCTACTAATACCCTTCCTTAGAAAGTTGTAGTCAGTTTTTGAGAAGTTTTTTAGTCTGGTTATGGCTGGGGGGGGGGGGTGGTTATCTGATCTCTCCAAGGAAGAACCTACTATGGGAGTGGTGCAGCAGTCATCCATGTTGGTGAGAACCAAGTCTAGAATGGGATGAGATCCTTGTGGGGGATGAGACAAGCTGGTCTAGTGTATTAGAATTGATGAAGTCAAGGAATCATTGGATGAGTGCATTAGACCAAGAATAGTTCACCCAATTTTTGGTGGAGTAGTTGATTTCACCAAGGATCAGGGTGTTAGGGGGTGCCTTGATGGACTCAAGTAGGTCCAGGTAGGAGGAGTAGGTGTCCTGAGTCAAGGAGGGGGGTCTATAGCTGGCTATAACTTGGATGGGTGTTTTGCCAATTGTCAATTGTACCTGGAGAAGTTCTAGTGCATCATGTTGGCAAACCAGCCTGGAGGTGTGCTTGACTTCAATGAAAATAGGAATTCCACCACCCTTAGTCTTCCTGACCTCATTTTGGGGTCAGAATGTGTGGAATTAGGTATAGCTTCATAAGACAGGGGTGGTCTCTGCAGCCTTGAACCAAGTTTCCGTGACTGCACAGATGTCAGCATCTTCCAGTCTAAACAGAGCCTCCAGAGAGGGTATTTCAGGTTAAGGCTCCTAGCGTTAAACAGCATTAACTTCAATTTGCTTTTTGACAGATCTTTTATGTTGGAAGATTTGTCTGTGGGACATTGCCTAAAAAAGGCACAATGGGGGAAGTAAGAGCCTTGGCCAGAATCCTGAATCCCAGGGGTGACAAATGGAGGCCATCTCTGGCAAAGCATTGAGGCCTGTCAACTATGTCATCCTAGGCAGACAGATACTAGATCCCCTTGGAATGACACTAGAATCTAAGCCAATTGTTGAAGTCAATTATTTTTTGTTGGTATTCTGGTATCATTCTTGATGAAGGTAAGATGCTGCTTAGGGCTAGGGTCATACTGCCTGGGACATATTGAGAGCTCAATCATGTCTTTCTTCATATTGTCTATGGAGGTATATCTCAAGTAATTCACACCAACATGAACAATGAAAGAGTTATACCTGTACCTGTTGTGGAGAGACTTAAGTGCATGTGTGACGTGGTGGATTCTGGCACCTGAAAGACAACTGACAGTAATCATCTCCTTGTCAATCCTGGTGAGGGAGACATTGGCTTGTCTCACAAGTGAGTCTCCAATGACTAGTATGTTTGGTTTAATGTTGCACTTTACAGGCTGTATGAGTTTATTGTTATGCCTTTTGGGCTGTGTTTGTGAGACACCGGTGCATTGTCTGCTCTCTGTGATGTGTTTGGTGTTGCATGTGGTATGTCTGTAAGTGTGTTTCGGAGGTCTCTGCTGTTTAGGTAAGTTTTTATTGAGGACATCTGTATATGTGGGTGTGTGCTGTGCTTGGCTATGTCATGTGGGTGGTGTAGTGTTTGTGCTGGCAATCTCCTCTTTGTCAGGGGTACCGACTGAGGTGCTAGAGAGCATGGATTCCACTTTACTGGTATAGGTGCATTTCTCGCAAGTAGAAGAATTATGTGCTAGGAGAAGAGGGTTGTCATGATGACAGACATTTGAATTTCAGAGTTAATAGCCTTCAGAAATATATGCTAAAGCAAAATCTGTTATTCTAGCAAGTTTGTAGCTACACAAAGGCAATAATTGTCCCTGATTGTGCTTCATAGATAAGCACTAGACTAGCTTCCCTTGCAGGTCATTTTGAGCATAGCTAGTTTCCCTTCAAAGGTGAGAACTAAACCCTGTGTCTTGTATCTGTTTGGTAAATACCTTAACCATTATGCCAACCCCCATTCCCTGTTTTGGGATTTGTTTACCATCATTTTTGGCTTTCTCTTTGATTCTTAAGAGAAGAGTTTGAGGCAAATTTGTGGTAAAGGGTTGTACACTGCTTTCGGCCAGTCAGCTGAGAAGATAAATAACTGTGTATCTAAAAGTAGCAAGTTGGTCATATTTTTTTCACTTTAGATCACAGTCAGACATCCGCATTGTACTTAATAAGTGGCTGTCTGAAGTAGCCGAGGCAGTCTGTCTATGATAGCAAAAGGTCATTGGCAGAGTGTGCCATACTGATAGCATTGCCAATTAACAGCACTTGGTTCTCTGGTTCAGTTTTTGGCTGTAATTTCTTCTTTGTAGAATCTGCATGGATTCCCTGTCTCTGTATGGTTTTATTCATGTCTATTTATTTATTTAAATTTGTTTACTGTGGAATTCTAGCTGAGTTAAAAAGTACCCATTTTCAGTGAAGGACTGTGAAGAAAAGCTCCAGGTACAGTAAACTACATAAGTATGCAAGAGTAAATAATTTGTATCATAAGGAAAAATATGCATAAGAACATTTACATGGCAGACTGCAGTAAAGCAGTCGCAATGAGCATTATAGGAAGTTATTAAGATGTATTGTTCATGGAGTAGAAAGAAAAAGAATCAGTGCTGATAAAAAACGAATATGAAAAGTATAGTGAGATAAGAGATACGTTGATAAGAATAGAAGAATGTAGTGATAAGGTGGATAGAAGCAGAGGGGCTAGGATGTTGTTGTTGTTTGTCTTTCGGCTTTTCCCGGTAAGGGGTCGCCATAGCAGAACTCCGGTCTGCTAATGATTGGCAGTAGATTTTTACGAAACGCTGAGGTGCCAGCTTGACGCTCAACCTTCAACGAAGGCACACCCATTTACACACGCATGTCTTTCGAATGCGACCCAGCCGCGGGTAGGACATGTAGACTCCACACAGAAGGCACTCCCAAGCCCAGCCGAGAATCGAACGAGAGAACCTCTTGCTGTGAGGGGCTGGGATATAGGGTAAGTATTAAAGATAAAAAGGAAAATGTGGATGGAAGTGAAGAAGGGAAGAAGAGACAATAGAACAGAAATGGGATAAAGTACTGAATGTAGTGGAAGGTAGAGGTTAGTATCCAGGTAGGAAAAAGACAGAGAAAGGTAGATAGTTGGGGATTTTGAGGAAAGGTTCATCCTAGATTATTACATAAACAGAGACAGGTTTTGGATAAATGTTCCCTTAGTTTGTGTTTAAAAGAAGATAAGCTAAGGATAGACCTAATATTGAGAGGTAGGGAGTTCTAGCTTTTTGCTACAGAATATGAGTAGAGGCTTTTGCAGTGAGATTTGTTAGGCTTGTGGGTCATGAGCAATTGTTTGTCTTCTGAATAAAGTGATCTGCTGGGGAGATAGTTATGGAGGATGGTGTTAAGGGCAGGATAGGGGGTCTATATCATATGATCGAATCGCACAAATTGCAAACGCTCATAATATCGAACGTATTGGACCTCAAACTTCCTATTATGGGGGCTGTGCCCCCCACACCCCCCGCTAAATATATATTCCAACTCCGAGATCGCACTAGAGTGAGGAAATGGCAAATATACCATTCTTCACTGTACCACGATCTCAGAAAAAGCACATTGTGGTCAGTTACGTTTGATATTATGAGCATTCACAATTTGTGCGATTTGCTCATATGATATAGACCCGGACAGGTTACTAGTTTGTGTATGGAAGCTCAAGCCATTTGAGAGACCACTGACTGGAGAGCAGTATTGTGGTAGGAATTATATTCAGTGCTAGTTGCATACTTTTTTTTTTTGTTGCAGCAGGTTTCTAATTTACTTTTCAGTGTGGACTAAAGGTTAGTAAGGACTGGGGCACCATATAGGAATGACAGTAAAAGATATGTAGTGGCTAGTGTAGAAGAGTTTAGAAATCCTTCATGTCTATAGAATATTCCAAGTTTCTTGTCTGTCTGTGTGTGTGTGTGTGTGTGTGTGTGTGTGTGTGTGTGTGTGTGTGTGTGCGCGTGCGTGCGTGCGTGTGTGTGTTTGTGCGTGCGTGTGTGGTACAGATCAAAATTGAGGTTATTATCTATTGTCATACCAAGATGTTTTGTGTGAGGAACTTCTTTAATTTCTGTACTATTCAGGTTGTATATTTTAAAGTTATTTTTCACGGAGTTTTGGGAGTAAACAGCAAGAGCTTGGTTTTCTTAGGGTTAAATAGAAGTCAACATTGGAGAGACAGATCTCATTGTAATTGAAAGCTGCCTGTGTTATAGCTTAAAGGTGAGTTATTAGTCTGAGGAGCAGATGATTATGGAATCTTCTGCATAGTGAACTAGTGAACCTTGGCAGGAAGAGGTGTGAAGTGTATTGATGAAAATATTAAATAGAAGCCATCCAAGGATGGAGCCTTGCATGTTCTTTGGCTTCTTCTTCCAGAACCTCAGCTGTATGATATCTGCATTTAGCTACCTGTACTTTTACTTTTGTCCCAATATAGCATTAGAGGGGTATACAAAAGGTAACTTCTGTTTGGATAACCAGGAAGGCAGGAACTATTCCTAGATAGTATTTGTATATCTTTGCATCTGTCTTCTCAGTTTTGAGGGAATTACTCTTTTGTTAACTTTAAATAGTAAGCTTTAGACACTACTTATTTCTCTTTGAAAGAAAAAAAAAATAAGACAGAATTTCTTTCCTTATTCCTGACTTTTGTTCAGACCATCATTAAATCAAAAAGTGGTGCACAAAAGCTCTGAGATGCACATCAGATTGTTTAGAATCCTAAGATTTCTGGGTGACATGTTGGCTCAATTTACTTACACCCTCCAGACTTATGACAATAAAATCTCAGCCAGTTAAGGTGTGTTAAAAGCATGGGGGGAAAAAAAGCAAAGAAGAAGTAATCTATATGGGTGGTGTGGGTCAAAATGAGGGAGAAGCACAGGAGGGTCACTGGAAAGTATAGGGGAGACTGGTGTGCAGTGGTGGGCCCTTGAAATCTACACAGCCATTTCACCTAAGGCTGGCCTTATTGATAGCAATCAAACATAAAAGGTGTTTATATAGTCAGTAATATGACCATAATGACTGCATACATACTAAGGTAGTCTTTGCATGAAAGTGAATGACCATGCCTGTTTGACAATAAAAAAGCCCTACCCCATTGCAGTAAACTCCACCCTTTCAGTTGCTTTCAGCAGCCCTGCCCCTCCTTACTTTGAAGTCATTAGCTGCCACTTCTGGATGTCCCAGAGTGTCGTATGGGTTTATAATAATCTCAAACCTGTAAAGTACATATTGAGTTGAATCCAGAGTCTGAAGGTTTCCTGTGTCATTTTTTATCATTTCCATGATAATTCTTTCTATGGTTTTGCATGTGAGACTAGTCAAACTTGTGGGTCTGTAGTTACTCAGATCTACAGATAGTCCACCATTTTACAGAGGGATGACAGTTGCAGTCCTCCATTTACTTGGCACAAAGCCTGTTTGGAGGCTACCATTAAATAGTGATTTTTAGTGGTCCTGATACATCATGTTTCATGCTATAAAGGAGGCATCCTGTAATATTATCCAAGCCCATAGATGTTTTTGGCCTAGGCGAGTACATTGGGGGCCTATTCCCAATGATACTTGGGAGAGTTATATTTTTGGGTATTTCATGAGGGATGTCTTGGGAGAAGTGGTAGGGGCAAAACTGAAGGTAAATTTATACGTTTCAGTATATGTGCTATGTCTTCCAGCACAGTATAGATGACTCTACTTACAATTAGGTCAGCACATTGCTGTGTATTCCCTTTGAGGTTGTGGACATAGCTGAAGAATGCCTTGTTGTTGTCTTTGGCCTGGGAAGCTACTTTTACCTCAAATTTGGATTTGGTAGACTCTATTAACCCACAAGTTACTTGTTTTGATTGGTAAGACAGTTTTTTACTATGCAGAGCATTTCACTTCCTAATTTTGCCATTATATTCTTCCTTTTTTATACAACCTGTTGTTGCGATTCAACCAGGGTGACTTGTTTTCTGAGTTTGCCCCAAACGTATTCAGGGTAGGTACAGCTATCTCTCTACAGCCATTAACATAACTGCACAGGGTTTTGTGAGCAGTTCTGCACAGGCAATGGTGTTCATAAGGTTTGGGAGGCTTGAAAATTTGCTAGGGTGTCACTTAGTAGTAGGAATTTGCCTTGGAATAATTCCTAAAATTACAGGCTTAGCTGCGACCTAGGTTTTATTTTTATTTCAAAGGAAACAATTGTATGGTCTGACCTAACCAATGAGGACATAACACACCAAAGGGAGTGCAATGTTCTCCCATATTTGTAAGGACCAGATCAAGGAAATTAGTGCCCCTAGTGGGTGTACAGACTAGCTGGTTCAGGGTGTTTATATTTACAAAGTCCAAGAATATCTGGGCCTGCATGTTTTGGGGTCGTATGATTCCCAGTTTATAGTGAAGTAGTTAAAGTCACCCTTGGATGTGGTAATGAGTTTAATGTAGAGTGCCTCCAGTACATTTAAGCATGTATTACAGGTTTTCTAGGTCATAGAGGGGGGGTCTGTAGCTTGCAAGGATATGGTATGGGACTTTACATATGGTAATTTCGATGTGGAGAAACTCAAGTATGTCATATTGTTTGACCAAACTTGAGGAGTGTTTGTTTTTTATGTAAATTGAGACACCTCCACCTTTTGTCCCTTCATCTGCAGTACCTGATCTAAATTTGTGAAAGACTTTATAACCCTGCCCTGCCAGGGTGTTCTCCATGTCATAATAACTGCACAGATATCTACATTCTCTAGGGTTAGTAGCGTTTGTAGTGAGTGGAGTTTCTTGTTTTGATTCATGACATCCTGGCATTGAGCAATAACACCTTTAAATTTTTTGGGGTTGGCTTTTCTATGTCAAAAGATTTATCAGGCTGGTGATGCCTATAAAATACACTATGGGGTGGACAATGTTTTAGCCAATATTCAAAAGATTAGAGGGGACAAGTGCAAACTATCCCTGGTAAAGAAGCATGGTCTTTCAACTATATCCTCCTAGGCTGACAAGTATTGTTCTCCCTTCAAAAGACACCAAAACTAAACCAATTATTAAAGTCAATTATCTTTTGTTCATATTGTAGCATCATCATTGGAGAAGGTAGAATGCTGCTCAACCAGTGTGGGACACAGTCAGAGAGCTCCATCATGTCCCTCTTCATATAGTCCAGGGAGGCATGTCTCAGGTCAGTTACACCCACATCGTCCATGGATGTGTCATACTGGTACTTGTGGTTAAATGACTTTAATGTATTTGTGATCTGGTGGATCCTGGCCCCTGATATGCAACTGACTGTGACTCCTTATTCAGCCTGGTGAGTGGGCCATCTGTGTGATTCACCATGAGGTCTCCTATGACCAAAATATTGGTTTGTGTGGTGGTTTGTCTTATGGTTTTAGAAGTTAAGCTGCTGTGAGATGTGGCTGAATATGTTGTGGTAAGTGTTGTTTTGGCAGAGTGATTTTGAGGTTGCTGACAATACTTATTGTAAGTGCAAAGTTTAAGAGGCCTTTGGGTCAGTCTGGAGCCAGAAATACTCAAGTCATAAAATGTATCTGGAGAATTGTTCACATGCTCACACACTTGAAGATACTGTTTTTCAATTTGTGAATATTTCTGCTCTCGGTCCCCTAACTATCTGGAACAACATGGTGTAACACTTGTTCATTTTGCTGAAGCAGCTAGATGGTAGCTACTAGCATCTGCACTCATTGCAGTCTGTTTAGGAACATCATAGTATGGGAGCACAGGAACAGTAGACAGCATGTTTTTTTTATTTTCGTAAAGGCTTGGGCTTGATTATGTTTCCAAGGCCATGGCACATTTTTCTTAAACAAATCTACTAACTGATCATACTAAGAGTTTGTCTCAGTTCAGTCATACAAGAGGGATTTTGTAATTTAGCCATTGCTTGAACCTTGCTTGAACTGGTTCGATACCACTGGTGCATATATGGTGTTGTTGGTTATGTTTAAGGGCTGATTTTTTGATTATTTGCAACACTACCTCTAACCTTTACTCATGTGTTTATTTGTGTGGCTAGACCAAACATTAAGATGTCAACCATAACAATAACAGCACCATCTAAACTCTTGTGTAAGTCTGTCGTTGTACATGGGAAAACATCAGATGCATCGGTTATACCAAATGGCAATCTCTTGAAAGAGAATCTGCCTGTCCTTAGGGCCAAAAAGCTTCTCAGCTTTTGTCTAATGCTTTTTCCCAGAAAATGCCAAAAGTATGTACTGTAGAAAACACTATTGCATAAACTAGAATGGGCGCTATATCGTCTGTGGTAGGTAGTATCAACCTCTCATACACAATAGCATCACTGAACTTTTTTTTAAGTTAACACAAATTCTCACTCAGTCTTTCTTTTTAATTAATGGGACCATAGAAGCACAGTCAGTTCAAGTAACACCTTCAATGATGTCAAGGTCTTACATACTTAACACTTGGAATAATGTCAAGGTGTTGCATTCATTTGAATGTTGCCTTTATTTTGGACAGCAAAGAAAATGTTCACCCTTCTTGATTTAGTTAAAGAATATAGAGCATTTGGTTTTAGTTTGATTTTACTGCTACACATTCAAGCAGGTCAACATCACCAAACAACTGTACCTTGTCTTCATTTATTCTAGCATTTAGACCCAAATTGCATGCCAATCATTTATGTATGAACCATCCAGCACATAAACCCAAAACTAAATGTGGGTCCTTTCCTTTCGGATATGGCTAGAAATTTACCAATGCACTTGACTGTCTCTGTTTTGCCCCATTTCAGACACTTCCGGAAACCTCTATATATACCAAGTGATAGCACAGTAACATCAGCCTCTGTGTCAATCATAAAACTCACTTCTGTTTTACGTACTGGTATTTGCCATTCAGTTTCTACATTTACCACAATAAAAACAATTTTGTACACATTACTTTTAGTTTCATTGACATTTTCAGAGTTAACCTCCTTAACTTATTTAGTCTTGTGAACATCTGCTAAACAGTATATTTCATGTCTTGCACCTTCTCCCTGTGCAGCACATTGTTCTGCATAGTCATTGCAACAGCTGCACCTTACGCATTTGCCAAGTATGCTCTTACTCTGTTTCTCAAACATTCTCCTAGCTGGATTAGAATTATTCCTTTTATGGAACCTGCTGTTACTTTTGTGGTTTACTTCCCACACATTATTTGTTAAATTTAAGTTTGACTTTTGTCTTTTTTACAAGTTCAGACTGTTTCCTAAAGGTTGATTCACTTCAAACTGTAACTTTTGTGATACTTCTGCATCACCCAGTCTATTCACTATTCTGTGTCTTATTTTCTCACCTTAATGCCATTAAAGGGACAGCTTTTTGCCATTTCATATAATTGTTTCACATACACTTTTCTTTTACTTATGCACATGTATGAAAACACACCCTGTCATGTATACTAATCCTTTTGGCACAAAATGTTCATTCAGCTTGCCAGTTGCTAACTTATGTGCAACACTCTGACAATGCAGGTTAGTTCTACAAGTCCTTGACCTACCTGCGCATAGCATAATAAAAAAATTCCTCTGATTATCTAATTTCATTATTGCAGTTATAGCTGCATCTATCTACAATTCAGATGTTAGACTGTGATAGAAGAGGATGGCCATGTCCTTTTTCCCAAACAGTTACCACACATTAAAGTATTCCAAGTTGCTTCACACAAATCACACTAGTTCTGCAAAGCCAAAATAATAACCAAGCAGTGGCAGCAGCTTGTCCTTTTCCTCCACAGACAGCCTCAGAAATTATACCTACTCTCTCTGTGCATATCAGGAGTCCAGTTAAGTAGCCCATCTTACTTCTTATAAATGCATGTTATTCCTGCAAAGCCATATAGCAATTGACTGAAACTGAGCAAAGAACAAGAGAGTCAAATACTTCCACCCAGACAACCCAAACCCTATAGCTCTCAAAGTCTTACCTACAGAATCAGTAACAAATTCAAAAATAATCAAGGACAATTGGGAACACCTTTTAATACATTAGTACTATTAACATAAGGAGACGACGGAATAAGATAATGTAATCCACCAGTTTTTCACCCAAGATTACCAGTTTTAGCAGAGGATTAGGAGAATCAGAGCAAAAATTTGAGGCAAAATCAGGGACAGTTGAGAGGTATGCCTGACCCCTACCCAGCTGTCATAGCCATGATGTCCGATGGCCATGTAATATATATCTCACCTTTATGCCATACAGACAAGTTATCACATGTTAAAGTATTCAAAATCATTCCACACAAATCACAAAACCAGAAACAGCACTGGAAATATCTGGTTGACCACTGCCAAAATCACTATAAAAATAATAATTACCTTACTGCTTTGGTTTCACAACATTCCTCTCAACTGTCCAGATTTCTGTGGAATGTCCCTAAAAATACAATCAGTAAAAATAGACATTACATATTTAGATTTCTTATTTAAAAAAATGTACTGTATTGTTACAAACCCACAGCCCTGTGAGTATCACACCTTTTCACTTATCATTTGAATGTTGTTAGGTCCCTACTTTGTGACCTTGCAACTCTTTTGCAGCTCTCAAGTCTAATGTGACATTACTTGACTTAAATAGTTACCTCCCCCTTGGTGCAGCGGTGTAGCAGTTAGCATTATTGCCTCACAGCAAGAGGTTCTCTGGTTTGATTCTCAGCTAGAATGCCTTCTATGTGGAGTCTGCATGTCCTCCGTGGGGTTGCGTGGGTTTCCTCCAGGTGCAACAGTTTCCTTACACATTCCAAAGACGTGCAGTAGGTGGATTTGATTTGTGCCTTCTGAGGAAGGTTGGGCACTGGGCTGGCAACTCTACACTGTAAAACTCTACTGCCACTTGTTTTGCAGACAACTGATCAACTGTGGTGACCCCTAACAGGCAGCTGAAAGAAGAAGAAATCACCTCCCCCTGAGGCACCCATCATGTTGTGAGCATGTTTTGTTCTAAATGGGCACCAGACTTTATTTATTTCTTTATTTTTTTAAAGCAAAGAAACTGCATATTTTATTGCTCTAAAAATAAAAAAACAAAAAAGAAATATGGAAAGAGCACCTCTTCCAAGCATGGTGTCCTCAAAAGTTTCCTAGTTAGCCTAGGTGAAAAGCTGCCCTGCAAACTACTGTGTAATCTCTTCAGTCTAGCATTGCTCTCACAGACCAGAGTATTTTGCTACTCTATCACCTGATAAAGAGTCCAAACATCTGAAAAGATAAGATAAGAGAGGGTACTCCTCTCCAACAATGAAGCTTATGTCTTACAACTATTTATATCACCTGGCAGAGTTTAAATTCCACCATATAGGTCCTACTGTGGCAAAGACTGAGGACTGCCTTGAGTTTGAGAAAAATCTGATGGAGAGTCAGTGTCCAAAAACTTGATCTTCCAAGCAGCATTCTGTAGTTTTGATTCTGTAGATAGTTCTGGTATGTAATTGCAGAGGACTGATGCAGTCCTTTAAAAAGGATATCAAGAACAACATCATAGATATTTGATTTAAGAGAGACGTACTATTTATCAAGTGACAGTAACTAGTTGGTGACTTTATTAAAAAGAAACAGGCTGTTACCAAAGTGGAGAGTCTATTGTCTAATATTGTCTCTTGTGGCCAATATTTCTGTCACTTTTGTGAAACATCACAGAGATATGGTTTCCGTTCCATCTTGGATAACAGCACCTTCAAACAGTGCATCTAACTTCAAATGCTCATCGTTCAGAGAATCATGCCTTGCTCCCGCATTGTACCTTGATGGTGTCACTGAGCAATATGTATGCTTTGTGGCACATTAGCGTATCACTTTCTCATCAGAGGATCTTTTGGTTTACCCTGAGTTAGCATCATCATTTCTGGTAGGAAATGTTACCATTTGGGTATTCAGTAGTGCCCAGAATGTTCACCTTGCTGGTCAAAGAAATTGATCTCCATATGTTCCTCTACCTAAATGTCCAGCTCCTGGTGGTCTTATAAAGTAGCACTCTGAAAACATTTCTCCATTTACTGCTGCCTTTGCTGCAGTCTTCATGAACTGAGAAAAGAACTGTCAGACTCTTGTGTGGTGATGAGAGACCGTGCCAGCTGTGCCATCGAGACTAGGGCAGTGCATGTGTAACATATGTCAGCATAGCTAGCTGGAGTTTTGTAAAGAATTATATGTCATTTGAATAGCAAACTGATTTGTACAGATGCTTGTGTTAACAATGTATCTATAAAGCTGCTTGTGTTAAAAATGCATCAACAGTGGGTCCTGCTGGATGGAAAGGAAATATACGTGTATGTCAGGCTGCATTGTTGTAACTGCTGAAATGTACATATTTTAACAGAGAGTACTAGAAGGGAAGTGGTTAAGCTCAACCCAGCTAACCTTAAGAAAAAAAGTCTGAAATTAAATAACTTGGTTTAGGGCATAAAGCAGGTCACAGGTCTGAATGCAGCCAGTGACCCATTGTTTATGAATAGCCTTTCTACAGGAAGAGTAGATGTGTTGAAATTGTTTATAGCTTCCAGATGCTGTATTACGCCTTTAGATAACATTCTATGTGTGTATTGTGACACATGTGTGTCAAATCCTGGCTCAGTATCTAGTGAGGGAATAGTGAGGGAACCACAGATTCAGATGACCAGATGTGATGTCATCCTGTAGCCAGCACTGAAATTGTATTTAGATACTAGTGTGAGATGTGAAAGTGGCTCTCAGCACTCTGTTTTTGGTAACCTGACAAGTCCCCCATTCACCTTAATCTTGCCTTGCTCTAGCAAGTAAGTAGGGAACAGTAATTATTCGGTCAGTTAGAAAAATAAGTGAGATTAGTTTAATATTGTTTTTCTGTATCTGTCTGAATCTTTCCATCTGTGTTATTTTTATATTTCCTGTGAACTGAAACTCTGGGTTTATTGTGAATAGATATTCAGTATTGTCATATTTATGTTTTTATTAAATTTAAATAAACATTTCATTGTGCCTGGTCTCTTAGAAAATATTTTAACCTTTGAGACCACTTGCATTTATTTAGTGGCACTGTGGCTTCACATTCTTGAAAGTCTTGCTGCTTGGAAATACTACCATTTGTATAAGTATTAATTTTATTAAGTATAATTGGATACCCTGGTAAGAGCCTTAGAGTAGCTGACTTTGGGGTGTTCTGGTGGCGGTATCTACCGTATAGTCTGGGTGGAGGTGGCATAGTGGGTAAATCTGTGCCACCCTTTCTCAGGTGTGTTTGTGTGAAAATCAAATCTCAAAGAATGCATGTGTCAGCTACTTGAAACGTGGAAACAGAACACGGATTTCACACAGAGGTTGGTGGAGGACTTGGCTTGAAACACCCGGCTGAGGACTCAGCTCTAAGGTGGTCAGTTTGGAGTCTTATTTTGGGCTTGGATAGGAAATCCAGTCCCAGGATTGGGCGTGCATTCCCTGTGTGCTCTTAAGAGAACTCGTGCTCGGTGCAGAGAGCTGCATCTAAAAATACCGTGAGTGTCTATTTTTCTCTCAAAGTGAATGTTCCCTACTGGTGTCAGTGGTGAGGATTAAGGCTTCTTGATCACTGGCCCAGAGGAGGGAAGTCACATCTTGTTCACAGGACAGCCTTTAATGGGGTGGAGTTTGAAACTCTCCATTGTTGGATCTTTCTGGCTTTGGAGTGGGCCCAGAAGTTTATGAGTTTGGTCATTTGTGTAAGCATATAGTGGAGAGCCCACGGCCAGATTCTACTTTGTCTTGTGGGCTTAAGTTACCATGATCTTCATGGTGTCATTTGCAGCTTGAGGTTGCAAGTGTTTCAATGGACCATAAGGTATAAGTGATTCAGATATACCAGGAGCTTGTTGTATTCACCTGATCTCAGATCCCTGTCACTAGGCCCTGGGATAGTTACCAATCCTCACTAACTTTCTGGTGATTCTTCCCTTTTTGCATCCACATCCATCACAGATTTTGATAACAGATGATTCACTTCAGGAACAGGCATTTCACTTCAACATCTTATCAGAGCTCCCAGTCCTCTATGAGAAATTAAGAGCATTTTTCTGCTCTAAATATCTTGGAAATATAGTTTATTCAGGAATCTCTTTCTTCATGTGTTCACACAAATAGTCAAGTGTGTCATATCAATACATGCAAAACAGCACAGGGTTGTACCTCCTGTACAGGAAGGCAAAGATTGTGTATCTGTGGCCACAGACAGGAGCATCATTTTCTCAATAGTTTACATTCCTGGAGAAGTGTATGAGGTGTCACATTTCCTCAAATACACCTTCAGTTATCATTTAGACCCAAAAATTCAGAAGCTGTGTTTGATTTGTTTCTTCTAGAAGTAGAGAAGTCTTAAAATGTACATATTTGCCACTCATGAGGGCATGGTCTCCTCCTTCTTCTTTGCAGTTCATCATTAGTGGTAGAGGATGTGATAGACACATTTCCATCCTATGATGTTGAAGTTCTTGTACACGTTCTCACCATTCCCACTAATTGTCTTTGTCACCAAGTGTCTGAGAAGGTCATGCTTTCAGGCATGTGGGTCTCAGGCACTATAGGAAGATCTCCCTTGTCCTAGAAAAGGATGCCCAGTTTGTTGGTGTAACAACCAGCTCCACCTGACAGCTTGTCTTCTGCTATATATCCCCTGATCCCATGTTTTAAGCCATAGTCTCATAAATTACTGACGTTGCTAGTAAGTCTTCCACTAGGCTGACCTGTGTCTCCAGTTCAATTGGTTTCTAAGTTTATGTTAAGATGTACCTCATAGAACCTTAATTTGTCATTACTTATGATTCAGACCTACCTGACACCTGTATTCAGGCCTCAGATATTCCACACTCACTCTGTTTGTGTTGGTGACTTCTATGTATCATATTGTAATGGAAAGCAGAACTGTAGTCCAGGACTGGATAATGATGTATTTGCTTAAAGGATGACTGCAGTGTCCCTTTTCATCTTTGGGGAAATAATCCTGTCCACGGGACACAAAGTTCATGAATCACAGATTTGCTTTTTCACTGCATATGCATCTTAGTTCATTGCAGTCACTGATTTCATTTAATCCGTTCATTGTGGCTATCATCTCATCCTATAGAATTTCAAATCTTCAAGCTGTAATATGTAGAAAACCATATCTTGTCTTTTACAAGCTTTGCACATTCATTGGAATGAAGACAGACTTCTTTCCGAATAGATCTTTTGAGTTGTAGCTTAATTTACTTTCTTATTACATAGGACCCTTAGGAAAGAGAGGTATTCTCATTCCAGATGTTCATCATCACCACCACTACATCTATTGCCTGAAGTAGGTGCATGCGCTTAAGAAGATAGTCCAGTTGTTAGTATCCTTCATTAAGGAGAGGAGGGCTTACAGTTCCCATGCAGGCACTTTCAGTGTTAGTTGCCAAACTTGATTACATTTTTGCATCTGTCCACTTTAATATTCTGTGGTTAAAGCCAACTACAGTGTGGGACTAACTTTCTGCACTGCACACTTCAAGAATGTTTTTGTCACTGATATTTGTACCATGGACACATGGTCTTAAGTGTAAATCCCGACCATGCATTGCTTCATAGAGATGGATCTCCTTTTATAGTCAGTCCTGCAGGAATGAGTGCTGTTACTTTGTAACGTCCTCCAGCTCCTTCCACCATGATGGTTTCCTGATCAACATTCAGCCCAGCAAAGGATCCACCAAGAAGAGCATATGATGTTAGACTTGCGCTTCTGATTATATTATTTTGTCTGAGAAGAGGACCCTCATTGACATATTAGTTATACTATCTATCCATTCTCTTTGGAGTAGTGTCTTTTCCAACCAGCTAGGTAAAGTCCAGTGATCAGAAATGCTAAGCAGGTAATAATGAGTAGCAAACTTGTTTATTTAGAATACACAAAGCTTTCAGGCCAATGCCCTTCCTCAGTGTGTTACATAACAAATTACCATTCACATGCATTTAAACTAAAACCTTCACCAAACAGCCCTGTCAGAAGAAAACAACAACTAACTGCAAATTCATATTTAAAGGCATAAAACACATTTTAAAACATGAAATGTTTCCTATCTAAACTAAGTCTTGCACTCTAAAATTATAAAAAGTATATAAAGTATATATAAAAATATATGCATATTTGTATATTAAAGTGTATATATCAATCATTTACAATAGTTCAACAGCATTTCTCTTTTCTTTAGTATAGGATTCAAGCTCACTGCTGCATTAATACCAGGTAGAAAGTCTACTTGCAGTCTCACTATCCATTCATACTCTAAAATCTCTAGTCTGTTATTTAGATCACCTCCTCTTATGCTCTTATGCACAATGCTTATAACTCTAAAGTTAAATTCATGGTCTCTTCTCTCTTCATCCATATGTTTTGCAAGTGCATTGGTTTTAACATTTCTGCGTATTTCAGATTTATGTTCTGTTACATGATCCTTATATCTTTGTGTGCACTTACCTACATAGAAGGAGAGACAGTTTGTACAGGTAGCAAGGTACACCACATTAGAAGTAGGGCAGGTAGCATAACATTTAAAAGTATATTTTACATTTTTTAATGGATGTATAAACTCATCACTATTCATGACGTCTTTACAACAGGAGCAGTTACAGCAAGGAAAAGTACCTACTTTATGTGTTAGTTTAACATTTTGTTGTTTCATATCATTATAACAAAGGCATTTGTTTTGTTTTTTTAAGTTTGTTCAGTTCCTGTAGGCAAAGTACCTTGCTCTTTGTGACTATTTTGTGTCTGGAGTGACAGTTAACCTTAGAGCTGTTCCTAGCTGTTTTTCCTTTTCTTTTCCAACCAGCCTTTATTGATTGAGGTTCCTGTAAATTGGGCAAGTATATGCTTGCATATGACTAATTAAAAAGTGTACATGCAACTGGTATTTGATTGTCATCAAACTTTCACTTTGCTGAATATGTCAATTTGTGCAGCATGGGATTACATACTCTTATCTGGTATGACCCTAGAGATGATTATAGTAAGAAGGGCATGCCCCTCAACTGCCCAGAATTATGCAGAATGTTTAGATTATTGCTTTATATTTTTGGACTGTTTCTCAAAAGTGGTTTTCTGGCAAATCATTGAGGATTACGGTCACAAAATAATGAATAACATTTGAATTTCAGATTACATATCTTTTAGAAAATGCACATCAGTGCAAAACCTTTTATTATAGCAACTAAGAGCAATATTTAAAATGTGTCCATTATTTTTGGCTGTTGCCCCCCCCCCCATTATCTTTGCTTTCTAGAAGGCTTGCACTAAGAGTTTGAGTAATATAAGTAAGGAGCAGATGACCTGCCTCCATAATGCACAAAACTCTCAATCATTTTGTTTTTGCAGTTTTGCATAAATTTTATTTTAGTAAATTCGGAGTTTTATTTCATGCCCTGACAGGTAGAAATATTTAATACTTGTTTCCTGATTTGCAGAAGGCATTCACTAGCAGCTGGGCATGAACTGATGAGTATGAAGAGAAGTCCCTGTAAGTAGCAAACACACAACTTCACATCATGCACTTGTATGAGCGCAGCAACCTCTCCATACTAAAACTCCCTGCAGATTTGCAATATTGTAATTGCTTGACAGGATAAGACTGACCAAGGCCTCATTAAAAGAGTCATATTCATAGATCAATAGATATGGTAAGACTATATTTATTATCTGCTGATACTACACTAGACACAAAAAAAAAAGGAAAATCAATGACCACATAGGACTCGTGCAAGAGCAAAAGTTTTACAGTTAGAGATTATGGCAAGGAAATAAAGAAGCTTAGTCTCCATAATTGTAACATTTGTAAGTAGGGGGTAGAAGTAGATCACCAGGCCTTTCTTTTATAAAACACACACACACACACACACACACACACACACACACACACACACACACACACACACACACACACACACACACACACACACACACATACCTAAGGGCAATTTAGAATCCCCAAACCACCTGCCACATGTCTTTGGGATCTGAGATAAAACCGTAATACTATGAGAAGACCCCGAAGAACAGAGAGAGAACATACAGACGACACAGAGAGCACTCCAGCCAAGAACCAGATAACTTTTAGATGTGAAGAGAGAGTGCTGCTCAGAGCAGCAATGTAACACCTATGGTGTCCTTACATTCACCACTGCAGTATTCTTTACTAATGGGATTCCCTGCCATGAAGCCCTCCGTCCGGCCAGTTTACAAAAGATTTGCGTTGCTTTAAGGTACGCAGAACATCACCTGCTTACTCCTTGTGTAAGGAAGGGCATAAAGGTAAAATATGCATAAGAACATTTACATGGCAGACTGCAGTAAAGCAGTCGCAATGAGCATTATAGGAAGTTATTAAGATGTATTGTTCATGGAGTAGAAAGAAAAAGAATCAGTGCTGATAAAAAACGAATATGAAAAGTATAGTGAGATAAGAGATACGTTGATAAGAATAGAAGAATGTAGTGATAAGGTGGATAGAAGCAGAGGGGCTAGGATGTTGTTGTTGTTTGTCTTTCGGCTTTTCCCGGTAAGGGGTCGCCATAGCAGAACTCCGGTCTGCTAATGATTGGCAGTAGATTTTTACGAAACGCTGAGGTGCCAGCTTGACGCTCAACCTTCAACGAAGGCACACCCATTTACACACGCATGTCTTTCGAATGCGACCCAGCCGCGGGTAGGACATGTAGACTCCACACAGAAGGCACTCCCAAGCCCAGCCGAGAATCGAACGAGAGAACCTCTTGCTGTGAGGGGCTGGGATATAGGGTAAGTATTAAAGATAAAAAGGAAAATGTGGATGGAAGTGAAGAAGGGAAGAAGAGACAATAGAACAGAAATGGGATAAAGTACTGAATGTAGTGGAAGGTAGAGGTTAGTATCCAGGTAGGAAAAAGACAGAGAAAGGTAGATAGTTGGGGATTTTGAGGAAAGGTTCATCCTAGATTATTACATAAACAGAGACAGGTTTTGGATAAATGTTCCCTTAGTTTGTGTTTAAAAGAAGATAAGCTAAGGATAGACCTAATATTGAGAGGTAGGGAGTTCTAGCTTTTTGCTACAGAATATGAGTAGAGGCTTTTGCAGTGAGATTTGTTAGGCTTGTGGGTCATGAGCAATTGTTTGTCTTCTGAATAAAGTGATCTGCTGGGGAGATAGTTATGGAGGATGGTGTTAAGGGCAGGATAGGGGGTCTATATCATATGATCGAATCGCACAAATTGCAAACGCTCATAATATCGAACGTATTGGACCTCAAACTTCCTATTATGGGGGCTGTGCCCCCCACACCCCCCGCTAAATATATATTCCAACTCCGAGATCGCACTAGAGTGAGGAAATGGCAAATATACCATTCTTCACTGTACCACGATCTCAGAAAAAGCACATTGTGGTCAGTTACGTTTGATATTATGAGCATTCACAATTTGTGCGATTTGCTCATATGATATAGACCCGGACAGGTTACTAGTTTGTGTATGGAAGCTCAAGCCATTTGAGAGACCACTGACTGGAGAGCAGTATTGTGGTAGGAATTATATTCAGTGCTAGTTGCATACTTTTTTTTTTTGTTGCAGCAGGTTTCTAATTTACTTTTCAGTGTGGACTAAAGGTTAGTAAGGACTGGGGCACCATATAGGAATGACAGTAAAAGATATGTAGTGGCTAGTGTAGAAGAGTTTAGAAATCCTTCATGTCTATAGAATATTCCAAGTTTCTTGTCTGTCTGTGTGTGTGTGTGTGTGTGTGTGTGTGTGTGTGTGTGTGTGTGTGTGTGTGTGTGTGTGTGTGTGTGTGTGTGTGCGTGCGTGCGTGTGTGTGTTTGTGTGTGCGTGTGTGGTACAGATCAAAATTGAGGTTATTATCTATTGTCATACCAAGATGTTTTGTGTGAGGAACTTCTTTAATTTCTGTACTATTCAGGTTGTATATTTTAAAGTTATTTTTCACGGAGTTTTGGGAGTAAACAGCAAGAGCTTGGTTTTCTTAGGGTTAAGTAGAAGTCAACATTGGAGAGACAGATCTCATTGTAATTGAAAGCTGCCTGTGTTATAGCTTAAAGGTGAGTTATTAGTCTGAGGAGCAGATGATTATGGAATCTTCTGCATAGTGAACTAGTGAACCTTGGCAGGAAGAGGTGTGAAGTGTATTGATGAAAATATTAAATAGAAGCCATCCAAGGATGGAGCCTTGCATGTTCTTTGGCTTCTTCTTCCAGAACCTCAGCTGTATGATATCTGCATTTAGCTACCTGTACTTTTACTTTTGTCCCAATATAGCATTAGAGGGGTATACAAAAGGTAACTTCTGTTTGGATAACCAGGAAGGCAGGAACTATTCCTAGATAGTATTTGTATATCTTTGCATCTGTCTTCTCAGTTTTGAGGGAATTAATCTTTTGTTAACTTTAAATAGTAAGCTTTAGACACTACTTATTTCTCTTTGAAAGAAAAAAAAAATAAGACAGAATTTCTTTCCTTATTCCTGACTTTTGTTCAGACCATCATTAAATCAAAAAGTGGTGCACAAAAGCTCTGAGATGCACATCAGATTGTTTAGAATCCTAAGATTTCTGGGTGACATGTTGGCTCAATTTACTTACACCCTCCAGACTTATGACAATAAAATCTCAGCCAGTTAAGGTGTGTTAAAAGCATGGGGGGAAAAAAAGCAAAGAAGAAGTAATCTATATGGGTGGTGTGGGTCAAAATGAGGGAGAAGCACAGGAGGGTCACTGGAAAGTATAGGGGAGACTGGTGTGCAGTGGAGGGCCCTTGAAATCTACACAGCCATTTCACCTAAGGCTGGCCTTATTGATAGCAATCAAACATAAAAGGTGTTTATATAGTCAGTAATATGACCATAATGACTGCATACATACTAAGGTAGTCTTTGCATGAAAGTGAATGACCATGCCTGTTTGACAATAAAAAAGCCCTACCCCATTGCAGTAAACTCCACCCTTTCAGTTGCTTTCAGCAGCCCTGCCCCTCCTTACTTTGAAGTCATTAGCTGCCACTTCTGGATGTCCCAGAGTGTCGTATGGGTTTATAATAATCTCAAACCTGTAAAGTACATATTGAGTTGAATCCAGAGTCTGAAGGTTTCCTGTGTCATTTTTTATCATTTCCATGATAATTCTTTCTATGGTTTTGCATGTGAGACTAGTCAAACTTGTGGGTCTGTAGTTACTCAGATCTACAGATAGTCCACCATTTTACAGAGGGATGACAGTTGCAGTCCTCCATTTACTTGGCACAAAGCCTGTTTGGAGGCTACCATTAAATAGTGATTTTTAGTGGTCCTGATACATCATGTTTCATGCTATAAAGGAGGCATCCTGTAATATTATCCAAGCCCATAGATGTTTTTTGGCCTAGGCGAGTACATTGGGGGCCTATTCCCAATGATACTTGGGAGAGTTATATTTTTGGGTATTTCATGAGGGATGTCTTGGGAGAAGTGGTAGGGGGGCAAAACTGAAGGTAAATTTATACGTTTCAGTATATGTGCTATGTCTTCCAGCACAGTATAGATGACTCTACTTACAATTAGGTCAGCACATTGCTGTGTATTCCCTTTGAGGTTGTGGACATAGCTGAAGAATGCCTTGTTGTTGTCTTTGGCCTGGGAAGCTACTTTTACCTCAAATTTGGATTTGGTAGACTCTATTAACCCACAAGTTACTTGTTTTGATTGGTAAGACAGTTTTTTACTATGCAGAGCATTTCACTTCCTAATTTTGCCATTATATTCTTCCTTTTTTATACAACCTGTTGTTGCGATTCAACCAGGGTGACTTGTTTTCTGAGTTTGCCCCAAACGTATTCAGGGTAGGTACAGCTATCTCTCTACAGCCATTAACATAACTGCACAGGGTTTTGTGAGCAGTTCTGCACAGGCAATGGTGTTCATAAGGTTTGGGAGGCTTGAAAATTTGCTAGGGTGTCACTTAGTAGTAGGAATTTGCCTTGGAATAATTCCTAAAATTACAGGCTTAGCTGCGACCTAGGTTTTATTTTTATTTCAAAGGAAACAATTGTATGGTCTGACCTAACCAATGAGGACATAACACACCAAAGGGAGTGCAATGTTCTCCCATATTTGTAAGGACCAGATCAAGGAAATTAGTGCCCTAGTGGGTGTACAGACTAGCTGGTTCAGGGTGTTTATATTTACAAAGTCCAAGAATATCTGGGCCTGCATGTTTTGGGGTCGTATGATTCCCAGTTTATAGTGAAGTAGTTAAAGTCACCCTTGGATGTGGTAATGAGTTTAATGTAGAGTGCCTCCAGTACATTTAAGCATGTATTACAGGTTTTCTAGGTCATAGAGGGGGGGTCTGTAGCTTGCAAGGATATGGTATGGGACTTTACATATGGTAATTTCGATGTGGAGAAACTCAAGTATGTCATATTGTTTGACCAAACTTGAGGAGTGTTTGTTTTTTATGTAAATTGAGACACCTCCACCTTTTGTCCCTTCATCTGCAGTACCTGATCTAAATTTGTGAAAGACTTTATAACCCTGCCCTGCCAGGGTGTTCTCCATGTCATAATAACTGCACAGATATCTACATTCTCTAGGGTTAGTAGCGTTTGTAGTGAGTGGAGTTTCTTGTTTTGATTCATGACATCCTGGCATTGAGCAATAACACCTTTAAATTTTTTGGGGTTGGCTTTTCTATGTCAAAAGATTTATCAGGCTGGTGATGCCTATAAAATACACTATGGGGGTGGACAATGTTTTAGCCAATATTCAAAAGATTAGAGGGGACAAGTGCAAACTATCCCTGGTAAAGAAGCATGGTCTTTCAACTATATCCTCCTAGGCTGACAAGTATTGTTCTCCCTTCAAAAGACACCAAAACTAAACCAATTATTAAAGTCAATTATCTTTTGTTCATATTGTAGCATCATCATTGGAGAAGGTAGAATGCTGCTCAACCAGTGTGGGACACAGTCAGAGAGCTCCATCATGTCCCTCTTCATATAGTCCAGGGAGGCATGTCTCAGGTCAGTTACACCCACATCGTCCATGGATGTGTCATACTGGTACTTGTGGTTAAATGACTTTAATGTATTTGTGATCTGGTGGATCCTGGCCCCTGATATGCAACTGACTGTGACTCCTTATTCAGCCTGGTGAGTGGGCCATCTGTGTGATTCACCATGAGGTCTCCTATGACCAAAATATTGGTTTGTGTGGTGGTTTGTCTTATGGTTTTAGAAGTTAAGCTGCTGTGAGATGTGGCTGAATATGTTGTGGTAAGTGTTGTTTTGGCAGAGTGATTTTGAGGTTGCTGACAATACTTATTGTAAGTGCAAAGTTTAAGAGGCCTTTGGGTCAGTCTGGAGCCAGAAATACTCAAGTCATAAAATGTATCTGGAGAATTGTTCACATGCTCACACACTTGAAGATACTGTTTTTCAATTTGTGAATATTTCTGCTCTCGGTCCCCTAACTATCTGGAACAACATGGTGTAACACTTGTTCATTTTGCTGAAGCAGCTAGATGGTAGCTACTAGCATCTGCACTCATTGCAGTCTGTTTAGGAACATCATAGTATGGGAGCACAGGAACAGTAGACAGCATGTTTTTTATTTTCGTAAAGGCTTGGGCTTGATTATGTTTCCAAGGCCATGGCACATTTTTCTTAAACAAATCTACTAACTGATCATACTAAGAGTTTGTCTCAGTTCAGTCATACAAGAGGATTTTGTAATTTAGCCATTGCTTGAACCTTGCTTGAACTGGTTCGATACCACTGGTGCATATATGGTGTTGTTGGTTATGTTTAAGGGCTGATTTTTTGATTATTTGCAACACTACCTCTAACCTTTACTCATGTGTTTATTTGTGTGGCTAGACCAAACATTAAGATGTCAACCATAACAATAACAGCACCATCTAAACTCTTGTGTAAGTCTGTCGTTGTACATGGGAAAACATCAGATGCATCGGTTATACCAAATGGCAATCTCTTGAAAGAGAATCTGCCTGTCCTTAGGGCCAAAAAGCTTCTCAGCTTTTGTCTAATGCTTTCCCAGAAAATGCCAAAAGTATGTACTGTAGAAAACACTATTGCATAAACTAGAATGGGCTATATCGTCTGTGGTAGGTAGTATCAACCTCTCATACACAATAGCATCACTGAACTTTTTTTTAAGTTAACACAAATTCTCACTCAGTCTTTCTTTTTAATTAATGGGACCATAGAAGCACAGTCAGTTCAAGTAACACCTTCAATGATGTCAAGGTCTTACATACTTAACACTTGGAATAATGTCAAGGTGTTGCATTCATTTGAATGTTGCCTTTATTTTGGACAGCAAAGAAAATGTTCACCCTTCTTGATTTAGTTAAAGAATATAGAGCATTTGGTTTTAGTTTGATTTTTACTGCTACACATTCAAGCAGGTCAACATCACCAAACAACTGTACCTTGTCTTCATTTATTCTAGCATTTAGACCCAAATTGCATGCCAATCATTTATGTATGAACCATCCAGCACATAAACCCAAAACTAAATGTGGGTCCTTTCCTTTCGGATATGGCTAGAAATTTACCAATGCACTTGACTGTCTCTGTTTTGCCCCATTTCAGACACTTCCGGAAACCTCTATATATACCAAGTGATAGCACAGTAACATCAGCCTCTGTGTCAATCATAAAACTCACTTCTGTTTTACGTACTGGTATTTGCCATTCAGTTTCTACATTTACCACAATAAAAACAATTTTGTACACATTACTTTTAGTTTCATTGACATTTTCAGAGTTAACCTCCTTAACTTATTTAGTCTTGTGAACATCTGCTAAACAGTATATTTCATGTCTTGCACCTTCTCCCTGTGCAGCACATTGTTCTGCATAGTCATTGCAACAGCTGCACCTTACGCATTTGCCAAGTATGCTCTTACTCTGTTTCTCAAACATTCTCCTAGCTGGATTAGAATTATTCCTTTTATGGAACCTGCTGTTACTTTTGTGGTTTACTTCCCACACATTATTTGTTAAATTTAAGTTTGACTTTTGTCTTTTTTACAAGTTCAGACTGTTTCCTAAAGGTTGATTCACTTCAAACTGTAACTTTTGTGATACTTCTGCATCACCCAGTCTATTCACTATTCTGTGTCTTATTTTCTCACCTTAATGCCATTAAAGGGACAGCTTTTTGCCATTTCATATAATTGTTTCACATACACTTTTCTTTTACTTATGCACATGTATGAAAACACACCCTGTCATGTATACTAATCCTTTTGGCACAAAATGTTCATTCAGCTTGCCAGTTGCTAACTTATGTGCAACACTCTGACAATGCAGGTTAGTTCTACAGGGCCTTGACCTACCTGCGCATAGCATAATAAAAAAATTCCTCTGATTATCTAATTTCATTATTGCAGTTATAGCTGCATCTATCTACAATTCAGATGTTAGACTGTGATAGAAGAGGATGGCCATGTCCTTTTTCCCAAACAGTTACCACACATTAAAGTATTCCAAGTTGCTTCACACAAACCACACTAGTTCTGCAAAGCCAAAATAATAACCAAGCAGTGGCAGCAGCTTGTCCTTTTCCTCCACAGACAGCCTCAGAAATTATACCTACTCTCTCTGTGCATATCAGGAGTCCAGTTAAGTAGCCCATCTTACTTCTTATAAATGCATGTTATTCCTGCAAAGCCATATAGAAATTGACTGAAACTGAGCAAAGAACAAGAGAGTCAAATACTTCCACCCAGACAACCCAAACCCTATAGCTCTCAAAGTCTTACCTACAGAATCAGTAACAAATTCAAAAATAATCAAGGACAATTGGGAACACCTTTTAATACATTAGTACTATTAACATAAGGAGGCGGCGGAATAAGATAATGTAATCCACCAGTTTTCACCCAAGATTACCAGTTTTAGCAGAGGATTAGGAGAATCAGAGCAAAAATTTGAGGCAAAATCAGGGACAGTTGAGAGGTATGCCTGACCCCTACCCAGCTGTCATAGCCATGATGTCCGATGGCCATGTAATATATATCTCACCTTTATGCCATACAGACAAGTTATCACATGTTAAAGTATTCAAAATCATTCCACACAAATCACAAAACCAGAAACAGCACTGGAAATATCTGGTTGACCACTGCCAAAATCACTATAAAAATAATAATTACCTTACTGCTTTGGTTTCACAACATTCCTCTCAACTGTCCAGATTTCTGTGGAATGTCCCTAAAAATACAATCAGTAAAAATAGACATTACATATTTAGATTTCTTATTTAAAAAAATGTACTGTATTGTTACAAACCCACAGCCCTGTGAGTATCACACCTTTTCACTTATCATTTGAATGTTGTTAGGTCCCTACTTTGTGACCTTGCAACTCTTTTGCAACTCTCAAGTCTAATGTGACATTACTTGACTTAAATAGTTACCTCCCCCTTGGTGCAGCGGTGTAGCAGTTAGCATTATTGCCTCACAGCAAGAGGTTCTCTGGTTTGATTCTCAGCTAGAATGCCTTCTATGTGGAGTCTGCATGTCCTCCGTGGGGTTGCGTGGGTTTCCTCCAGGTGCAACAGTTTCCTTACACATTCGAAAGGCGTGCAGTAGGTGGATTTGATTTGTGCCTTCTGAGGAAGGTTGGGCACTGGGCTGGCAACTCTACACTGTAAAACTCTACTGCCACTTGTTTTGCAGACAACTGATCAACTGTGGTGACCCCTAACAGGCAGCTGAAAGAAGAAGAAATCACCTCCCCCTGAGGCACCCATCATGTTGTGAGCATGTTTTGTTCTAAATGGGCACCAGACTTTATTTATTTCTTTATTTTTTTAAAGCAAAGAAACTGCATATTTTATTGCTCTAAAATAAAAACAAAAAGAAATATGGAAAGAGCACCTCTTCCAAGCATGGTGTCCTCAAAAGTTTCCTAGTTAGCCTAGGTGAAAAGCTGCCCTGCAAACTACTGTGTAATCTCTTCAGTCTAGCATTGCTCTCACAGACCAGAGTATTTTGCTACTCTATCACCTGATAAAGAGTCCAAACATCTGAAAAGATAAGATAAGAGAGGGTACTCCTCTCCAACAATGAAGCTTATGTCTTACAACTATTTATATCACCTGGCAGAGTTTAAATTCCACCATATAGGTCCTACTGTGGCAAAGACTGAGGACTGCCTTGAGTTTGAGAAAAATCTGATGGAGAGTCAGTGTCCAAAAACTTGATCTTCCAAGCAGCATTCTGTAGTTTTGATTCTGTAGATAGTTCTGGTATGTAATTGCAGAGGACTGATGCAGTCCTTTAAAAAGGATATCAAGAACAACATCATAGATATTTGATTTAAGAGAGACGTACTATTTATCAAGTGACAGTAACTAGTTGGTGACTTTATTAAAAGAAACAGGCTGTTACCAAAGTGGAGAGTCTATTGTCTAATATTGTCTCTTGTGGCCAATATTTCTGTCACTTTTGTGAAACATCACAGAGATATGGTTTCCGTTCCATCTTGGATAACAGCACCTTCAAACAGTGCATCTAACTTCAAATGCTCATCGTTCAGAGAATCATGCCTTGCACCGGCATTGTACCTTGATGGTGTCACTGAGCAATATGTATGCTTTGTGGCACATTAGCGTATCACTTTCTCATCAGAGGATCTTTTGGTTTACCCTGAGTTAGCATCATCATTTCTGGTAGGAAATGTTACCATTTGGGTATTCAGTAGTGCCCAGAATGTTCACCTTGCTGGTCAAAGAAATTGATCTCCATATGTTCCTCTACCTAAATGTCCAGCTCCTGGTGGTCTTATAAAGTAGCACTCTGAAAACATTTCTCCATTTACTGCTGCCTTTGCTGCAGTCTTCATGAACTGAGAAAAGAACTGTCAGACTCTTGTGTGGTGATGAGAGACCGTGCCAGCTGTGCCATCGAGACTAGGGCAGTGCATGTGTAACATATGTCAGCATAGCTAGCTGGAGTTTTGTAAAGAATTATATGTCATTTGAATAGCAAACTGATTTGTACAGATGCTTGTGTTAACAATGTATCTGTAAAGCTGCTTGTGTTAAAAATGCATCAACAGTGGGTCCTGCTGGATGGAAAGGAAATATACGTGTATGTCAGGCTGCATTGTTGTAACTGCTGAAATGTACATATTTTAACAGAGAGTACTAGAAGGGAAGTGGTTAAGCTCAACCCAGCTAACCTTAAGAAAAAAAGTCTGAAATTAAATAACTTGGTTTAGGGCATAAAGCAGGTCACAGGTCTGAATGCAGCCAGTGACCCATTGTTTATGAATAGCCTTTCTACAGGAAGAGTAGATGTGTTGAAATTGTTTATAGCTTCCAGATGCTGTATTACGCCTTTAGATAACATTCTATGTGTGTATTGTGACACATGTGTGTCAAATCCTGGCTCAGTATCTAGTGAGGGAATAGTGAGGGAACCACAGATTCAGATGACCAGATGTGATGTCATCCTGTAGCCAGCACTGAAATTGTATTTAGATACTAGTGTGAGATGTGAAAGTGGCTCTCAGCACTCTGTTTTTGGTAACCTGACAAGTCCCCCATTCACCTTAATCTTGCCTTGCTCTAGCAAGTAAGTAGGGAACAGTAATTATTCGGTCAGTTATAAAAATACAGTGAGATTAGTTTAGTATTGTTTTCTGTATCTGTCTGAATCTTTCCACCTGTGTTATTTTTAATATTTCCTGTGAACTGAAACTCTGGGTTTATTGTGAATAGATATTCAGTATTGTCATATTTATGTTTTTATTAAATTTAAATAAACATTTCATTGTGCCTGGTCTCTTAGAAAATATTTTAACCTTTGAGACCACTTGCATTTATTTAGTGGCACTGTGGCTTCACATTCTTGAAAGTCTTGCTGCTTGGAAATACTACCATTTGTATAAGTATTAATTTTATTAAGTATAATTGGATACCCTGGTAAGAGCCTTAGAGTAGCTGACTTTGGGGTGTTCTGGTGGCGGTATCTACCGTATAGTCTGGGTGGAGGTGGCATAGTGGGTAAATCTGTGCCACCCTTTCTCAGGTGTGTTTGTGTGAAAATCAAATCTCAAAGAATGCATGTGTCAGCTACTTGAAACGTGGAAACAGAACACGGATTTCACACAGAGGTTGGTGGAGGACTTGGCTTGAAACACCCGGCTGAGGACTCAGCTCTAAGGTGGTCAGTTTGGAGTCTTATTTTGGGCTTGGATAGGAAATCCAGTCCCAGGATTGGAGCGTGCATTCCCTGTGTGCTCTTAAGAGAACTCGTGCTCGGTGCAGAGAGCTGCATCTAAAAATACCGTGAGTGTCTATTTTTCTCTCAAAGTGAATGTTCCCTACTGGTGTCAGTGGTGAGGATTAAGGCTTCTTGATCACTGGCCCAGAGGAGGGAAGTCACATCTTGTTCACAGGACAGCCTTTAATGGGGTGGAGTTTGAAACTCTCCATTGTTGGATCTTTCTGGCTTTGGAGTGGGCCCAGAAGTTTATGAGTTTGGTCATTTGTGTAAGCATATAGTGGAGAGCCCACGGCCAGATTCTACTTTGTCTTGTGGGCTTAAGTTACCATGATCTTCATGGTGTCATTTGCAGCTTGAGGTTGCAAGTGTTTCAATGGACCATAAGGTATAAGTGATTCAGATATACCAGGAGCTTGTTGTATTCACCTGATCTCAGATCCCCTGTCACTAGGCCCTGGGATAGTTACCAATCCTCACTAACTTTCTGGTGATTCTTCCCTTTTTGCATCCACATCCATCACAGATTTTGATAACAGATGATTCACTTCAGGAACAGGCATTTCACTTCAACATCTTATCAGAGCTCCCAGTCCTCTATGAGAAATTAAGAGCATTTTTCTGCTCTAAATATCTTGGAAATATAGTTTATTCAGGAATCTCTTTCTTCATGTGTTCACACAAATAGTCAAGTGTGTCATATCAATACATGCAAAACAGCACAGGGTTGTACCTCCTGTACAGGAAGGCAAAGATTGTGTATCTGTGGCCACAGACAGGAGCATCATTTTCTCAATAGTTTACATTCCTGGAGAAGTGTATGAGGTGTCACATTTCCTCAAATACACCTTCAGTTATCATTTAGACCCAAAAATTCAGAAGCTGTGTTTGATTTGTTTCTTCTAGAAGTAGAGAAGTCTTAAAATGTACATATTTGCCACTCATGAGGGCATGGTCTCCTCCTTCTTCTTTGCAGTTCATCATTAGTGGTAGAGGATGTGATAGACACATTTCCATCCTATGATGTTGAAGTTCTTGTACACGTTCTCACCATTCCCACTAATTGTCTTTGTCACCAAGTGTCTGAGAAGGTCATGCTTTCAGGCATGTGGGTCTCAGGCACTATAGGAAGATCTCCCTTGTCCTAGAAAAGGATGCCCAGTTTGTTGGTGTAACAACCAGCTCCACCTGACAGCTTGTCTTCTGCTATATATCCCTGATCCCATGTTTTAAGCCATAGTCTCATAAATTACTGACGTTGCTAGTAAGTCTTCCACTAGGCTGACCTGTGTCTCCAGTTCAATTGGTTTCTAAGTTTATGTTAAGATGTACCTCATAGAACCTTAATTTGTCATTACTTATGATTCAGACCTACCTGACACCTGTATTCAGGCCTCAGATATTCCACACTCACTCTGTTTGTGTTGGTGACTTCTATGTATCATATTGTAATGGAAAGCAGAACTGTAGTCCAGGACTGGATAATGATGTATTTGCTTAAAGGATGACTGCAGTGTCTCTTTTCATCTTTGGGGAAATAATCCTGTCCACGGGACACAAAGTTCATGAATCACAGATTTGCTTTTTCACTGCATATGCATCTTAGTTCATTGCAGTCACTGATTTCATTTAATCCGTTCATTGTGGCTATCATCTCATCCTATAGAATTTCAAATCTTCAAGCTGTAATATGTAGAAAACCATATCTTGTCTTTTACAAGCTTTGCACATTCATTGGAATGAAGACAGACTTCTTTCCGAATAGATCTTTTGAGTTGTAGCTTAATTTACTTTCTTATTACATAGGACCCTTAGGAAAGAGGTATTCTCATTCCAGATGTTCATCATCACCACCACTACATCTATTGCCTGAAGTAGGTGCATGCGCTTAAGAAGATAGTCCAGTTGTTAGTATCCTTCATTAAGGAGAGGAGGGCTTACAGTTCCCATGCAGGCACTTTCAGTGTTAGTTGCCAAACTTGATTACATTTTTGCATCTGTCCACTTTAATATTCTGTGGTTAAAGCCAACTACAGTGTGGGACTAACTTTCTGCACTGCACACTTCAAGAATGTTTTTGTCACTGATATTTGTACCATGGACACATGGTCTTAAGTGTAAATCCCGACCATGCATTGCTTCATAGAGATGGATCTCCTTTTATAGTCAGTCCTGCAGGAATGAGTGCTGTTACTTTGTAACGTCCTCCAGCTCCTTCCACCATGATGGTTTCCTGATCAACATTCAGCCCAGCAAAGGATCCACCAAGAAGAGCATATGATGTTAGACTTGCGCTTCTGATTATATTATTTTGTCTGAGAAGAGGACCCTCATTGACATATTAGTTATACTATCTATCCATTCTCTTTGGAGTAGTGTCTTTTCCAACCAGCTAGGTAAAGTCCAGTGATCAGAAATGCTAAGCAGGTAATAATGAGTAGCAAACTTGTTTATTTAGAATACACAAAGCTTTCAGGCCAATGCCCTTCCTCAGTGTGTTACATAACAAATTACCATTCACATGCATTTAAACTAAAACCTTCACCAAACAGCCCTGTCAGAAGAAAACAACAATTAACTGCAAATTCATATTTAAAGGCATAAAACACATTTTAAAACATGAAATGTTTCCTATCTAAACTAAGTCTTGCACTCTAAAATTATAAAAAGTATATAAAGTATATATAAAAATATATGCATATTTGTATATTAAAGTGTATATATCAATCATTTACAATAGTTCAACAGCATTTCTCTTTTCTTTAGTATAGGATTCAAGCTCACTGCTGCATTAATACCAGGTAGAAAGTCTACTTGCAGTCTCACTATCCATTCATACTCTAAAATCTCTAGTCTGTTATTTAGATCACCTCCTCTTATGCTCTTATGCACAATGCTTATAACTCTAAAGTTAAATTCATGGTCTCTTCTCTCTTCATCCATATGTTTTGCAAGTGCATTGGTTTTAACATTTCTGCGTATTTCAGATTTATGTTCTGTTACATGATCCTTATATCTTTGTGTGCACTTACCTACATAGAAGGAGAGACAGTTTGTACAGGTAGCAAGGTACACCACATTAGAAGTAGGGCAGGTAGCATAACATTTAAAAGTATATTTTACATTTTTTAATGGATGTATAAACTCATCACTATTCATGACGTCTTTACAACAGGAGCAGTTACAGCAAGGAAAAGTACCTACTTTATGTGTTAGTTTAACATTTTGTTGTTTCATATCATTATAACAAAGGCATTTGTTTTGTTTTTTTAAGTTTGTTCAGTTCCTGTAGGCAAAGTACCTTGCTCTTTGTGACTATTTTGTGTCTGGAGTGACAGTTAACCTTAGAGCTGTTCCTAGCTGTTTTTCCTTTTCTTTTCCAACCAGCCTTTATTGATTGAGGTTCCTGTAAATTGGGCAAGTATATGCTTGCATATGACTAATTAAAAAGTGTACATGCAACTGGTATTTGATTGTCATCAAACTTTCACTTTGCTGAATATGTCAATTTGTGCAGCATGGGATTACATACTCTTATCTGGTATGACCCTAGAGATGATTATAGTAAGAAGGGCATGCCCCTCAACTGCCCAGAATTATGCAGAATGTTTAGATTATTGCTTTATATTTTTGGACTGTTTCTCAAAAGTGGTTTTCTGGCAAATCATTGAGGATTACGGTCACAAAATAATGAATAACATTTGAATTTCAGATTACATATCTTTTAGAAAATGCACATCAGTGCAAAACCTTTTATTATAGCAACTAAGAGCAATATTTAAAATGTGTCCATTATTTTTGGCTGTTGCCCCCCCCCCCCATTATCTTTGCTTTCTAGAAGGCTTGCACTAAGAGTTTGAGTAATATAAGTAAGGAGCAGATGACCTGCCTCCATAATGCACAAAACTCTCAATCATTTTGTTTTTGCAGTTTTGCATAAATTTTATTTTTAGTAAATTCGGAGTTTTATTTCATGCCCTGACAGGTAGAAATATTTAATACTTGTTTCCTGATTTGCAGAAGGCATTCACTAGCAGCTGGGCGTGAACTGATGAGTATGAAGAGAAGTCCCTGTAAGTAGCAAACACACAACTTCACATCATGCACTTGTATGAGCGCAGCAACCTCTCCATACTAAAACTCCCTGCAGATTTGCAATATTGTAATTGCTTGACAGGATAAGACTGACCAAGGCCTCATTAAAAGAGTCATATTCATAGATCAATAGATATGGTAAGACTATATTTATTATCTGCTGATACTACACTAGACACAAAAAAAAAAGGAAAATCAATGACCACATAGGACTCGTGCAAGAGCAAAAGTTTTACAGTTAGAGATTATGGCAAGGAAATAAAGAAGCTTAGTCTCCATAATTGTAACATTTGTAAGTAGGGGTAGAAGTAGATCACCAGGCCTTTCTTTTATAAAACACACACACACACACACACACACACACACACACACACACACACACACACACACACACACACACACACACACACACACACACACACACATACCTAAGGGCAATTTAGAATCCCCAAACCACCTGCCACATGTCTTTGGGATCTGAGATAAAACCGTAATACTATGAGAAGACCCCGAAGAACAGAGAGAGAACATACAGACGACACAGAGAGCACTCCAGTCAAGAACCAGATAACTTTTAGATGTGAAGAGAGAGTGCTGCTCAGAGCAGCAATGTAACACCTATGGTGTCCTTACATTCACCACTGCAGTATTCTTTACTAATGGGATTCCCTGCCATGAAGCCCTCCGTCCGGCCAGTTTACAAAAGATTTGCGTTGCTTTAAGGTACGCAGAACATCACCTGCTTACTCCTTGTGTAAGGAAGGGCATAAAGGTGATGTTCAAGCGTACCATCCTCAGAACTTTTTTCCCACAAGTCCAAACGCTGTTTTAACCATCGGTCTGTTGCACTGTTTGTTGGCTTTTTTGTGCTTGTTCCTGTTGCTGGAGCCCTCACAGTTGGAGATAAGAAACCAGTTGGATTTTTGATTTTTCTGTTTTGTTTAGTACTGTTTGGAGTTAATATCATCCAGGAAGGGTAAATGCCAGTGTGAGAGACTGATTCCCCATAAAGACCATCACAAGTGTCTTTTTTGCCTTGGTGCTGCTCATGACCATACGCCTTGTTCAATTTGTCAGGTGTTTGTCTCCAAAACTCTTCATAGTAGGCTTTCTTCCCTTTCTTTATACCTTGTGAACCAGTGACTTAAGCTTCTTGCTGCAGGTACTATGGATGAAACTTCCTGCCCCGAGGGTCAGCCTCTAGGAAGACGAAGGTGCATAAGGTAAGGTCAGAATCTTCCACTGTCCAGCCTCTGACAGGTGTTTCTCCTGAGGTTATTATGCACCCAGATGCTCACCCGGTTGTTTTGTCAGATTTTTCTACCACGTCTGGGTTGAAGGCTGGTGAGGATTTGGCAGGCAGCATGTCTGATGAGGCTTAGCAGGCATCCATTTTGGGCGTTCAGAGGGAACCACAGTTGACTGTTTCTGAGGGGTCTAATGGGGTTCCATAGTTTCTCTTTTGGGAATAGGGTCCTACTGCAGATGGGGAATGCCATCCTGAGTCTAGGCCTTCTCAGATTTCCAGGATGGATGTCCTTTTGAAATAGAAACAGAAAACTAACCATGTTTCTTCTGCTCCTAGGGATCCACAAAGTGAGTGGCAGGCCTTTACTCAAGGGTTATTTAATGCTTTACTGTCAGTGCGGCCTCCTCAAGGGGTTTCATTTCCTGCTCCTCCTTGGTCTGCCTCTTCCCCTAAAAGGCACAGAGACTTCCACTCTTCTGAGGTGGATTCTGATAATGACTCATTGCTTATTCTGTCCAGATTCCTTCTTCTTTACACTATGGATCTGACAAGGAGGATTCTCATACTCTTGATAATTTCCTTTGGGGATATGCTCTCTAGTATGACGGACTTTTTTAAGTGGGATTGTGCCCAGGTTTCGAATATCCATAAAAGATACTATGAGTTACTGCAACTGGAATCTCCTAAACCTGTGGCCATTCCTCCTGTCTTTCCTGCTTTATTGGATGGATAGGCTGGGTAAGAAGGTTTATACTTCCTCTACCCTGGCATTTCGGGCTATTAATTATCAGGCCCATATTTCTAAGTATGTCTTAGGTTCATAGGTTCATAGGTTCATACTAGGCTATCTGCCCAAGGGCATTTATAAGCCTAGCTCATAGTTATGTGGCTTTCGCCACCCCTTTAGTTTGAATAAAAACTATGCCTATCATTTTTCTGTGCCTCTGTCAAGCAGTGACACTGAAGTAATCCCTGGGGTATATCTGCGATCTCCCATCCATTGGTCAAGATTCCTCTTGAACAAGGCCAGCGAGGTGCTCTGCCTCACATGTACCGGGATTTTGTTCCACAGCATAGGGAGTCTCTGGGTGATGAATCTGTCCCTCCAGCACGTTCTATTTATAACCGTGTCAAGGTTTAAGTCTCCGCCCTTGTGGTTCTGAGGGATCTAGATTTTTGAGGTGAAGCATATTCATCAAATCTGGGTTTGACATGGCCTTATATGTCAGGCACAGGTCACCTCTGAGCAAGCGGTATGAGACTGAATAAAGCTGGAGTTCTTTCAGTCGGGCAGCATAAGACATATTTTTGAGACCCTTTATCCTTTTGGTGAGGAACTTTTGGGGCCTTTCAAGCTGCATCAGGTGTCTGGTCAGATACATTCCGAACGGGGCATTGTACTCAATCATAGGTCTAATGAGTGATGAGTACAGGGGGACGATGACCTCCTGTGATCTAGATGTGAATCCCTTCATGATCAGGTGGGCGATATAGAAGGTTTTCCTAACTACTTTAGCAACATGAGTGTCAAACGAAAGACTACTGTCAACTTGGGTCCCCAGATCCCTGATGACTTTTTCTGTGCTCAGTGGATTGTCACCTATATGGTAGCTAGGGGTAACCTTGTTTTTCCCGAAGGGTATGACTATGCATTTTTTGGTGTTTAACTTCAGGCCATGGCTCTGTCACCAGTTATCCGTTTCTGTGAGGCCCTTCTGGAGGATATCTGTGTCAGATGTGTTTTCGACTATGGCGCCCAGTTTGCAGTCATCTGCAAACTTTGTCAGCCATAACCCTCCTGTGTTTGCTTGTACTTCAGAAAAGTAGATGCCGAACAAGAGTGGACCCAGGACTGAGCCCTGTGGGACACCACTTGTGACAGGCTTTGAGTCTGACATGGCTCCAGCAACTCTGACCCTGTGGGTTCTGCCGCTTAGCCAGTTTGCAACCCATCTTGTGATGTATGGGTTTACATTCAAGCTGATGAGTTTTCGATGATACCTGAGTGGGGTATTGTGTCGAAGGCCTTTGCCAGGTCGAGGTAGGCTGTATGGACTGCCTTTCCCTCATCAATGGCCTTGGTGACTGTCTCGAAAAAGTCAACCAAGTTTAAGAGGCAGGATCTGCCTTTGACAAAGCCAAACTGGGTTGGATCCAAAGTCTGCAAGTTCCCTATGTCTTTATTTATGAGTTCCATTATGATCCTCTCCATGGCTTTGCAGATAAGGCTTGTCAAGCTAATGGGCGGTAATTTCCAGGGTCTGTGGAGGCACCGCCCTTATGAAGTGGGACCACAGTCGCCGTCGCCACTCCTTGGGTACGTATCCTGAGGTGAGGCTAAGATTAAACAGCTGTCCTAACTGTGGGTTTAATTCCTCATTGAGTTCATGAAGCACACAGCCGGGGACACCATCCGGTCCCATGGATGCTGTGTTTTTTGCCTTAGTGAGGGCAGTTCTCACCTGGGCGTTGGAGATGTTTGGGGGCTACAATCCTCTGGAATAGATATCTCTCCTTTTGGGGGAGAAGTTTGCACTGAACCTGTCAGCCAGTATGTTAGCAATGTGTGTAGGTTCAGTAATTTTCATATCATTTTGAACTAATTCTGAGCATATATGGGAGTTTCCTCCTAGGTTTCTAACATAGCTAAAGAAGGCCTTATGATTGTCTTTAGAGTCCTTGGCGATTTTTCTCTCAAAATTTGCCTTGGATGATTTTATGAGAGCTCTTAGTTTTTTACTTATAATGATCAAAGGTGTCTTACCTTTCAAGGATTTTGCTCTATCTTGTAGTAGCTTCCTCCTTTTGTTGTAGAGCTTGTTTATGGCTGGGGTCCACCAGACTGGACGCTTGCCTTTGGTACAGAGAGTCTTAGTTTTGTTTGGGATTGCCTGATCCATGCAGTCCTGTAGGTGCTGGTAGAAGGCATTTGTAAGTGATTCAGCGGTTTGAGTAATGTTTACCACTGGCTCAGGGGCCTTAAAGGAGACCACACTAGTTTTTAGAAGTGTGAAATCGGCTTTTGAGAAGTTTTTCACTGTGGTCTTTTTTTGTTTCAGGTGGGGCGGGATGAGGACCTCCAGCGAGATTAGTTTATGATCTGATCTCACCAGTGAGGGGTATACTTCCGGTGTTGAACATTTTGATCCCATGTTCGTGATGATGAGATCAAGTATGTTTTCACCTCTTGTGGGGATGGTGACTAGTTGTTCCATGGCATTTGAGTTTATGAACTCCAGGAATCTTTGGGTTAGAGTGTTCGGGCTTGAGTAGTGTTCCCAGTCTATATTAGGGTAGTTGAAGTCACCTAGTATGATGGTGTTTGGAGATACATTTATCCCTCCAATGTTTTCAGGAAGGCCATGTGAGGTTCCTGAGTTTGAGAGGGTGGCCTGTAACATGCTACAAATTGCAGAGCAGTCTTGCCTATGGTTAATTGCACCTGGATGGTCTCCGATGCATCGTGCGTTGCCACCAACCTTGAGGTGTGGGTGTCCTTTATGAATATGGACACCCCCCCCTCCTTTCTTGGTGTTGTCCGGATTTTGGGGCGGGCATTATGATATGAGGTGAAACCTGTTAGTGCTGGGGTGCTCTCAGGAGCCTTGAACCAGGTTTCTGTCACAGCACAGACATCGATGTTCTCCATATTGAGAAGGGCCTCGAGTGCATCTTTTTTCTCAGGCCTGTCAGGTTCTTTCTGATATTCTGGACTCTGAGGGTAAATCTGTGGCTCTTTCCTTGCTTGGGTCTTCCTCTCAGGTTGTTCATCATTCTATCAAGTGTAGTTATGATGCTGCAGATGCCTCTACCAGGGCTGCTGCCTCAGGCTCAGTTGTGAGGATATATTCCTGGCTTCGGCTTCAGCCTTTGCCTGATGATATTAAGGTTAAGTTGCTGGATGCTCCTCTGGATAATACTCTTTTGTTTGGGGAAGCAGCTGCTGGTTTATTTACGTCTCTTCAGGACAAGGGGAAGGCTTTACAGGAGCTTAAGCATGTCTTTGTTTCTCCTTTGCCTAAGTTTCAGCATAACTACCCTTCTAAACTGGCTTTTGTTCATAGGTAGTCTCACCCTCCTTCTAAAGGTAAAAAAGGTGGTAAATGGACTCCTCCTGCTAAAGTCACTCAGACTGCTGGGTTTCTTAAGCCTTCCTTTCCTGACAAACCACGTGCTGCCTGACTATCCCCCCATTCCCAGCCACATTCCTCTGTCTCTTTGCCTTTCTCTTTCTCTTCCTATTTGGCTCCGGATCACCCAGGATTCTTGGGTTTTGCCAATCATTTGTCAAGGGGACTTCATGGTCTGGATTTCCTCTCCTCATTTTATGGGCATTCCTCAGCCCACTCAGGAACAGCTTCCTTTTTTCCCAGAGGTTTTTCTGGACCTCATGTCTTGGGGTACTATTCAAAAAGTGTCTGTGTCCCAAAGGGGGAAGGGATTTTATTCCAGACTGTTTCTAGTGCCCAGAAAAGAAAGTACTTAAAGGCCTATTCTAGACCTCTCCAATCTGAACACCTTTCTGAAGGTGCTTTCCTTTTTGATGTTGTCCCTTCAGTCCCATTTTCCTCTCTTGCTCCCTCAGGGCTTTCTTGTGTTTTTGGACCTCAAGGATGCTTATCTCCATATTCCGATCCATCCTCTTTTCAGGAGATTTTTGCACTTCTATGTTGCTTCCTGGCATTTTCAGTTCTGCAGTTTGCCCTTTGGTCTTTCTACTGCCCCAGGGGTGTTCACCAAATGCCTCACTCCTGTGATTGCCTTTTGCAGGCTTCAAGGGATCCAACTCTTTCCTTATTTGGACAGCCTGCTGCTTCAGGCACCTTCTCCTGGGGTCCTTTTGCAAAATCTTCATTTTACCATTTCTCTTCTTCAGAGCCTGGGGTTCACAATAAACTTCAACAAGTCTTCCCTGTCTCCTTCTCAAGATCTTGTCTTTCTGGGTTGAAGGTTTCAAATGGTGCCAATGCTGGCATCCCTGCTCCTCCAAAGGCATTAACTCTCATTTCTTTCTTTCAAACTCTTCTTCCACTGGCCTCCATTTCAGTCAGGGAGTTTCTGAGGGCTCTGGGGTTCATGGCTTCCACCATTTTGAGGCTTCATCTGGTCAGGGTCCACATGAGGAAGTTCCAGTGGTTTCTGAAGTCAGTGTAGCTTCAGCATGTGCATCCCCTAGACTTTTCTGTTCCTCTTCTCCCGTGTCTCAAGGTCAAACTTCTGTGGTGGATTTAGCAGTTGTCTCTGAATCCAGGGCTCGTGTTTCAGCCTCCACTTCCTTCTCAGGCTCTGTTCACAGATTCTTCAGATGTGGGATGAGGAGCAACGTTTGGCTCCCTGAAGGTTCAGAGAGTGTGGTTACCTCATCAGTGGAAGGAGCACATCAACATCAAAGAGATGAGGGCTCTTCTGCTGGCTTTTTAGCCCTCTCATCCTATCTTCTCTGCAGGGCCTCTCAAGGTATTCACAGACAATACCACAGTCATGTGGTATATCAACAAACTGGGGGGGGTACGAGATCCTACCATCTTTGCCAGCTGGCACTTCTGGTATGGGATCTAGCTATCCAGTATCGCGTGACTCTTCAGGCAATTTACTTTCCTTCAGATCGGAATGTTGTGGCAGACAATCTTAGCAGGTCTTTCACTCAATCCCACGAATGGATGCTTCACAGGGATGTGTTTCTGAACATTGTTCACCAGTGGGGTATTCTTCAAGTAGATCTCTTTGCCTACCCTTTGAACAGACAACTTCCTCTGTTTTGTGCCAGAGTTCAAGGTCATCTGGTCTGGAAGGTGGATGCACTCTCATTTTCTTGGAAGGGGATGTTTCTTTATGCATTCTCTCCCCTTCCTCTCATTCCAAGAGTCCTGTTCAAGATTCAATGCTCCCAAAATCTTGTTGGTGACTCCCCTTTGGCCACAACAGCACTGGTTCCTTCTAATTCTGCATCTCACCAGGGGCAATCATCAAAAGTTACCTCAGAGGGTGGATCTCCATATGCAAGACAAGGGGTCTCTCATCCATCCCCACCTGTCCACGCTTCAACTGACACTGTGGGTGATAGGGTTTTGATTCTTCATAGACACCTTTTTCTGAGGACATGCTTTAGGTCCTGCAGGAGGCCAGGAAACCTATTACTAGGAAATTCTACTTGTCTAAATAGAAGAGGTTTTTCTATCTGGTGTCTTTCTTGTGACCTGGACCCACTTTCTGTGGATGTTCCTTTGGTTCTTTCTTATTTCTGTGAATTGCTCAATGCTAGTTTGGCCTATTCTTCTGTTAAGGCCCACCTATCAGCTCTTTCTGCTTGTCTGCCTTTAGCTCCCCCATTAGCTTCTAAATTTGAGGTTAAGCAGTTTCTTAAAGGCATCCTTAATAACAGACCTCCCAGGGAGCCTGTTCCTCCTCCTCCCTGGGATTTTAATTTTGTTCTAGAAAAATTGACTCAGGCTCCTTTTGAGCCTGCCTTTTCTGCTTCCTTGCAACATTGTTCTTGGAAGACGGTTCTTTTGTTCATAGGTTCATAGGTTGGTACTAGGCTATCAGCCCTAAAGCCTATACAAGCCTAGCCATAACAATTCCCTAGATATTTCTTCCCACAATATTTAATTCTCTGGACCCCTGTCTAGCAGGGTGAGTGACATAATCCCCGGGGTGAATTTCCTATCTCCCATCCAAGCAGCAAGGTTCCTTTTGAAGAGGGCCAAGGAGGCGCTCTGCTTGACATGTATGGGCAGTCTATTCCAGAGTATGGGGAGTCTCTGGGTCAAGAACCTATCACTCCAGCATGTTTTGTTCATTGTGATGACAAGGTTTAGATCCCTGGAGCGTGTGGCTCTGAGGGAGTGGGATTTCTTTAAGTGGAGCATGTCCAACAGCTCAGGGTTTGACATGGCCTTGTATGTTAAGCAGAGATCACCTCTGAGTAGACGATATGCCACAGAGTATAGCTGGAGTTTTTTTAGGCGGTCAGCATATGGCATCTGCTTTAGGCCTGTGATTTTTTTTAGTGAGGTATTTCTGTGGCCTTTCCAGCTGCTGCAGATGTCTTGTGAGGTACATACCAAACGGGGCATTATACTCTATAATGGGTCTAATGAGGAATGAGTACAGTGGGACAATGACCTCCTTTTTTCTGGATGAAAAGCCCTTAGTGATGAGGTGTGCCACATAGAAGGATTTTCTGACTGTTGTGGAGATGTGGTTATCAAAAGTGAGACCACTGTCCACCTGTGTCCCAAAGTCTCTTATCACACTTTCAATGTTTAGTGTACTGCCACCTATGTGGTAATTCATGGGCACATGTTTATTTCCAAAGGGGATAACTATACATTTCTTGGCATTAAGCTTGTGCCCATGGCTCTGGCACCAGGCATCTGTTTCTGTAAGGCCCTTTTGTAGAATATCCACATCATTTGGGGATTTAGTAATGGCTCCCAGTTTGCAGTCATCTGCGAACTTTGTTAGCCAGAGTCCCTTAGTGTTGGCCTGTACTTCAGAGAAGTAGATGCCAAACAAGAGTGGTCCCAGGACTGAACCCTGAGGTACTCCACTTGTCACTTGTCTGGAGCTGGATTTGGAGTCGGCTACTTTTACAGTCTGGGTTCTGTCAGTAAGCCAGTTGGCAACCCATTGAGTGACGTAGGGATTTATGCCCAGCTTAGTAAGTTTATCTATGATTCAAGAGTGGGGGATGGTGTCAAAGGCCTTGGCGAGGTCCAGATAGGCTGTGTTGACCGCCTTACCCTCGTCCACAGCTTTGGAGAGTGATTTGAAGAAGTCAGTCAGATTCAGGAGACAAGATTGGCCCTTCACAAACCCAAACTGGGTGGGGTCCAGTGTTTGAAGGTTGCCAATGTCTTTGTTTATAAGTTCCATGATAATGCGTTCCATGCCCTTGCAGATCAGGCTTGTCAGACTGATGGGACGGTAGTTCCCGGGATCCAAGGCGGATCCCTCCTTGTGGAGTGGGATAACTGTAGCTGTGCACCACTAAGTGGCACAAAGCCTGAGGTGAGGCTATGATTAAACATGACACTTAGGTGAGGTGCCAGTTCATTTTGTAGTTCATGTAGTACACAGCCTGGGATGTCATCTGGTCCCATGGATGCTGTATTCTTAGCTTTGGAGAGTGTGGTTTCTACCTGTGTGGCTGTGATTACCGGAATTTGGCAATCCTTTGGTATTGAGATGGGCCCTTTAGGGGGTGAGAGGGGGTGAAGTTGGCACTAAATTGATCTGCCAGGATATTGGCAATAATCTTGGGATCAGTATACTTAATGCCATTCTGTTGTAGCTCAGAGGAGATCTGAGCATTGCCATTTAGATTATGTCAGTTTATAAGTCTGTACAGTGATATCATAAAACTTGTGCAGGTGTATGCAAGCAGGTTGTTGAAGCCACCTGCAGCTAAAGAATTTGTGGAGACTTGTTAGCTCTTACTTCTGCTATACGGGTGTCTGAGTTGTAAGTCCTTATGACTTGTCCACCTTTTTGATATTTCATGAGGATAGGGTGTCCTTGTGTACTAATCCTTCTTTTATGCCGAAGGTGGTTAATGAGTTGTCACTTAGTCAGTCTATTAATTTGCCTACCTTTTTTCCCTCTCGGCAATCTGACAGCGAGAGGGTGCTACATACTTTAGATGTACATAGACAGCTCAGATTTTATTTGAATAAAACTAAAGCTATCAGGAAGTCTGACCAGTTTGTTTCCTTTCATTCTAGGTCTTTGGGTTTGGCTGTTTTCAAGCAAACTATTTCTACTTGGATTTTAAAGGCTATTTCCTTTTGTTACACTTTTTATGGCAAGAGCCTTCCTTCTTCTGTTAAGGCTTATTCCACTAGAGCTGTGGCTTCTTCTGGTGCTGTTTTTAAAGGCTTAGATGCTAATTTTATTCTTGAAGCTGTTACCTGGACGTCTGTGAATACCTTTACCAAACATTACCAGTTGGATGATATGTCCATTGCCAGAGCTGGTTTTGCTGCTGCCATTCTTCATGGCCTCTTGGAGGCTCTGCTGCTTCCTCCTCCCAGGTTTCTCCTTGAGCTTTTGCACTGTCCCATTAGTAATGAATACTGCAGCAGTGAATGTAAGGACATAGTACAGTTGTGTAAAATCTTACCATAATGGTAGATGTCCTTGCCTTCACAACTGCAGTATTCACTCCCTCCATCCCACTGGTCTTTTTTCCCTTCCTGGCTGTGCAGGTTCTCCTTGGTTTTCCTTGGACTGCTGTTCCTACTGGGGCAATCTGTTCTGAGGATGGTATGCCTGAACGTCACCTTTATGCCCTTCCTTATGCAAGGAGTAAGCAGGTGACATTCTGCATACCTTAAAGCAATGGAAATATTTTGTAAACTGGCCAAACGGAGGGCTTCACGGCAGGGATTCCCATTAGTAAGGAATACTGCAGCAGTGAAGGCAAAGACATCTGCCGTTATGGTAAGATTTTACACAACCATACTTTCTTCATAGGAAGAGGCAAATACACAACTCTGGCTCAGATTTTTAGAATAACATTCAGATAACCATCTGGTTGTTCTTGATATCTGAGTCCATTTCATTTTACTTCTGTTTTTCCTCTAAGATTACTTTTTTTGTCTTTATGTTATTTGACAGACTTCTGCTCATCTAATATTGCATAGTTGTGTCTAAGGTTTGGCAGTCTGCCAGTTAATATACTTCAATGTAGTCTGCTTTGTTTACAAGATCTAGGACTTCAGTGCACTATCCTTTGTTTACATGATCTAGGACTTCAGTGCACTATGCTTTGTTTACATGTTCTAGGAATTCAGTGCACTATGCTTTGTTTTCATGATCTAGGACTTAGGTGCACTATGCTTTGTTTACATGATCTAGGACTTAGGTGCACCATGCTGTGTTTACATGATCTAGGACTTCAGTGCATTCTGCTATGTTTACATACCTAAAATGCCATAGAAACCAGGACTAGCAGAAAAACTGGAAATGATAGCTTTCCATGGTGCAGTTTAACACTGTTTTCATAATATGTTATGGTACAAGACTAGACATATGAGCACAAAAGTTGATTTCTGTGAAATAAAACAATTACCTTTCTTTGTGTTATATTCTTGTCATATGCTAGAATATCAGTGTTGTGGTAAAACATCCAGACAGTATGGACAAGGGAAAGGACTAGAAAAGATAAACAAGGAGTGTATCTTCAGTCCCTCTACCAGTTAGTTTAAATTTTCTTCACATCACAGACATAACTATAAATATCTGAGAACATGATAGCTGTATAAAGCATATGTGGGTTGGAATGTAGAAAAAAGCAACATAATGGTAAATATGTGATAGCAATAGGCTGGATTGCAAACAAATGGTTTAGTATGGGTACCTTTTGAGAGAGAACTGCATACGTTTTAATTTTAAACAGATGTTCAGTTAATGAAAATGGCTGCTTTTACAGTCATTTAGTTTATTTACATTTTCCAAACATGCTAATAGCCTGTTCCTACAAGTTACTGCACATACTAGTTTCGATGGGTGCACAGAGAAACAGAAAGAGACTATCTATACCATATTGCATCAATCGTGCATTAATCAAACTGGACATGTTTAAGAGATTCCTATACTGCTATTCAATCAGTAACAAAACTGTGCATTAAAAAGCTATCGCTCTCATCATTAATATAAATATTTTTCTTATCCACTGTGAAAGACAAACCTTATATGTGAGGGATCAGCAAATAGCATGACCAAATTATAGTGTTTTGAGTCCTCGCATGTCTCGTCCTGAGTGGTTGCTTCAGGAAAAGGATTAGACACTGTGCTCCGATTTTCTTCCCAGAAGCTATATTGGATATAGCAGGCTTTTATGAAATAGCTGTCAATTAAGAATTGTCAGAAAATGGGACATCTTGTAAATATATTGAAATTATGAATATTTTCTTAAAAAAGGAAAAGAAAAGAAAACATTCAGTTACAAAAAATGGCAAACGAGGAAAAGAAAGAAGCAGACGAGGACAGTGCACCATATATGAAATATCCAGAGTATACAAGGATTAGCAAGACATTAGCTAAGAGGAATTAAGATATGATTAAATAACCAAAGGATCTATATAATTTGTTTACGAAGTGGCAGTCGGGACCATATCATAGTAATATTGTGCAAAGCAATGATGACTGTGAAAGGAAGGTGGAAAGACAGGATGGGCAGAGTGAGTGGGAAGAAAGTAGATATGACATATATATGTTATTTATATATATATATATATATGTGTGTGTATATGTGGGTCTATTCACTTCACCAAAAATTTATTTGACTGAATTTCAGATTACCGAAAACTCATTTGACTGAATCTCATTTTACGGAGTTGAAAGCCATAGACATGATGTGGGTTTCCATTCACCTGTGACTTGTTTGTGATAAAAAAAAAATCTGTAACTTACAGTGCTGACTGTCAGAATACCGATAGTCATGTAGAAAGTAGTGTTGTAGTGTTTCTAAATGTGTGTATGTCTCTTTACATTTTTATGGGCAGTATCTAAAGTAATATGGTGAGTGTTTTATGCTATCCCAGCAGTACTGGCAGTGTGTAGCGTACTGTAAGGCAAGTAAAAGGTATATGCCCTTTTCCCCACTGTAGTGCGATCCTGGAGTTAGTATATATAGTTAGGGGGGTGGGGGGCACAGTCCCCACACATTGGGGGGTGGGGGGTATTGTCCCCCACCTAGTTTGGTTTTATATTGTCCGATTTCTGTTAAGAGGGTAAGTAGTTTTTAAGTTCTAAAAAGAGTTGGCCATTGTTGTTGTAAGTGTGCATGTCTATGGTGTAAAATCTAGCATTTTGAAATTCAGCATTGTAAACTTTCGGTGAAATAAGATTCAGTCAAATTAGTTTTCAGTAATTTGAAATTTAGGTGATTTGGTCTCAGTCAAATGAAATTCAGTCAAATGAGTTTTAGGTGAAGTGAGTCTTATAGAACAGAACCTATTCTCAATGCAGCTTTAAATAGAAAAGCTTCAAACAAAAAATAAATCAGCATTTGCAACAATAGATTAGAACACGTCTTTACAGTATTTGGAAAATTTACAATGGTATACCAAAAATCAGGTCTAGTAGTAACAGATCACATGATGCATGTAACAGTTACAAATGATAGATTTGGCATTCAAAGACAACTAAATGCTGAAAGGGTGATCAGAATTAATATTTAAGATGCCGTGTTAGAACTGTATTTAGATGATTCTACTGTCAGTTTCCTGATCAGACAAAAGTGTGCGCAGTGATGCACCTGATGTTGGTAAACAAACCAAATGGTAAGAGCATCACACAGACAAACAATTCAGTAAAAACTAAAATTGAAACCTGGCCAAGATAGATTTTTCACTGTGCAATGCCTTAAACATCCTGCAATGAAGAACCATGGGATATGTGCAAATGACGCATTTTTTACTTTTTAAGTCTCTATGGGTAACCTTCACCTTAGCAGTTATGAACTCCATGAATCAGTAGGGTGAATATAAAACACGTAGAGAAGTGGAAGATAAGGACTAGGCAGGGTGTGATAGAGACTAAAAAAGAGGTGGAGAAAGAAAAGCTGATAATAAGTAATTCCTGCTACAGAAGACTGAAGGACAGACTAGATCGAATGGTTAGCATTTAAGGTATGCTACAGTGGTCTGTCTTTGGAATTTTTTTATTTTTTTTTAATCATATTATGTTGGCAGGTTGGATAATTGCCAAGATAATTCCATACAGTGAAAGCAACAATGTTCTCTTCGTTGTAGTAAAACTCTACTTACAGAGGCAGAATAAAATGAATGAGACCAAGATAAAACTACAGCATAGCACCATAAAGATGCTAAGTAGTCCTTTTTTGGCTCCTTCAGTTGTTTGATGCATTATTGAAACATACAATTTTTGGCACCAAAATGGCACCTTCAGTTGTTTGATGCATTATTGAGGCATACATTTTGCTGATACCAAAGTGATTATACTGCTGGAATGCAGCCTATAGCTGGGTTAAATTTGAGACACTAGAAAATTTACAGTCCAAAGGCACTGATAATGAATGCTACCTATGATAACAACATTCTGTCTGTCTGCATGGGATTTTAGTTTTACACAGATAATATTTTTATTTATTTTTATTTATTTTGGTTTACATTTTTTGCCGGGATAGTCCAACTGGAGTCATGTCCATTTTCAGCGGAGACCCGGGGAGAAAAGCTCCAAAATAAGCAGTTAAGATTACAGATACAATATATACAGTGGTTACATACTTAACAACTTATACAAATTCCAAGGTTAGAGACAGTCCCGGGTGTAAATCCGGATTAAGTAACACAACTAAGCTAAATTATAGTTATTAACTCATAGTAGAGGAGAGTTAGTCTGGTTTGATACATAGACATAGCCAGTTTAGTGTCAAATATTGTTTGAGTCATCTTAAATTGACTCAGGGTGGTAAGTAAAGTAATATCAGCTGGGAGTGAGTTCCAGGATCTACCTGCAGAGTTGGCAAAGAGAGTCACCGGCTGAGTTATTAGTTTTGATAGTCTGAACTATCTGAATATCAGTTCTTAGAAGAAAAAAATTATGTTATAACTTTTCAGTTATCTATGAACATCAAAATGTAGTTTATATTCATGAAATGTCTTTGGAAGTTTATTTAAGATATAAGTAAGTAACACAATATGTCTTATGTATGCTGGTGAAGCAGATCAGATGCAAAGCAAAAAATGTCCCTGGAGCTCTCTTTAACAAATATTCTTTGAATACAGTGGGCTGGTTTACTAGCTAATGTATGATTATTTTTACATTAACAACTCTCTTCACATATTTTAACAGCTGTTATCCTCTTTAAGATATTAAGCCTGACATTTGAAGACAATACCTCATAAGGCAGTGTTGATTATTGCATGCAGTGGTGGTGATGGTGTTGGTCAAAACAATACCAATATATGCTGGCTTACCAAGTGTCTTGCACAGTGAACTCTTTGAATATTAACATCTATGAAGGCTTGTCTTAGTATTTTTTCAAGGAAAATATTGCATTTTTGTATTTTTTTATGTTCTTTTGCGTTTATTTATTATGTACACATTTTGGTCTCACTTTTTTACATTGTTGCATCCTTTAATGTACTTGAAATTTAAAATTCAAAATTGTGAAGATAAGCTTATAAAGTTTTCAAAAATCTAAACAGATTAAATGTATGCACAAAAATGCTAATGCTTATTTTTGCCCTGTTCATTTAATAAAGTAAACTCTCAAACTATAGCATGCAAGTACAAGCTTTCATTTCAGCATATTTAAACAGCTCAGATTTGAATGCATTTATCGAAGTTTAGATTTGAGCCTACATAATCAGCTTTTATAATCAAGAGTTGCATTTTTTATTCGCAAATAAGACACTGTGCATCTAAATTTTAGCAACTACACATCTGTAGCAGAGTATAAAAAGTAAAACAATTTGTGACCTCAGGTTGCAAACTCTGGTTTAAGATCAAGTTTGGCAGCTTGAATTGTTAATGCTCTCCAGATGAGAGAGCACCCCTGTTCACTGACAAGATGCCGATTACAGCTTTCAGTACATGGGCCAGGTTATTAGACGCTAATCAGCACAAACACCTGGCTACTTTTATTTCCCCACTGAGAACCTTTGAATTTAACAGTTGTTAAAGAAATTTAATCTGATCTTAGCAGATGCGGGTTTTCTAACAAACTACATGGAAAGCTGTCATGGTGGGAAGGACAGGTGATACAGTCAATATGCTAAGTACTGCAGCTTTTGTTATTGTTTACAACATGGTAAGCCATCTGATACAGAGAAATGAGTGGTAATGAAAGGGGGCTTGGCCAAACAAGAAATTAACTAGCCATCATCTTTGAATACCCTGACAGTCAAAGTGAGTACTGTCAAATTTAATTTAATGTTGATTAATGAGAATGCAGTGCTGTAACATAAATCATTCATTATTTAGCATTCTGGAGATTTTAGGTATAAATTGCATGCCTACTAAAAGGTAATTATCATGAGGCCATAAAGCAAACGTTTTCTGTAAGTCAGCATTTTGCTGTGGGTGTACCTATCCATGTCATTTCCTCCACATTTCCCGGCAGGCAGGCAGCCTCCATAAACCTAACAGGTGTGACAATCTACTGCTTCAATTTCTTAGTGCAGTTTCATGGAAAGGTTATGCTGTCTTCCTTCACTGTTGTATTTATTGCTGTTTGCATCAGAGTGATAGAAAATGTCCAACAAGATGTCCACTGCATTGGTTTAACATGGGTCTGTTTTCTTCACTCTGGCTGTTCCTATTATCCACATCACATTATACTTAACAAACTGCAGTCATCCTACAGAAATGATTTCACATAAATTAGCAATCTGAAGGCAGTCAAAGTCATGCCACCAGACTGTCTCACCATACTCAAACTCTCTAAGAAAAACTGAACCAGAAAATGCTTGGTGTTTTAATAATGGGCCTACCCTCAACACAGGAAATACAGTTTAATTTTATTTTATAATCTTAATACCACCACATACAATATTGATAACATGCCATGTAAAGCAGTCTTACCAGGGAATTTGGTACTTTGTTGATATTTTACTCTTTTTTGATCACATAATTTCTGTCATGCTAAGAAAATCCTTCTACTTTATACAATCTATCCTTCTGGGTCCAAGGTCCTGAATATCCAAGGAATCTCTAGTCCAAACTGGTTCATCCCTACTAGGCCTAACATGGAATATAATGCCGCCTCATCAGGTAATTCTATAAACACCTAAACCATCTCTGCAGACTTCAAGATTTACTTATCTAAAACATTTAATGTCTCAGTACCCTTTGCTACTAGGAATTCAGTCTTGTATGGACTCCTGAAGGGTGATTTCTGCTTAGTCAGCCACGTTATAAGCAATTCTGCACTCTTTGAAATCCTTCACATAAATAAAAACAGTGGTAAAGCAAACACCTGCACTAAAGACCTAACTGTATGTTGCCACATTATCAATTCCAGCTGCTGGGATAGGTACTAACCCAATGTATCTTCTATTTCTGAAAAAGTCTTCCTTTACATATCAAAAAGTGAACTTCCCTGGCAATCATACAGTTTCCTTTTGTGATCAGAACACCAAAATCCTACCAGACTTTCAGGCTAAATTTATCTGAATAGTAGTAGTGTTAGGGTTCAAGTTGAGGTAGGGCAGGGTTAGGGTTAGGATATATTAGTATGGTGGGTAGGAAGGCTTCCTGCACACCTTACTGCCTTCTAACCATAACCCTGACCTTACCCCAACCCTAGCTATGCTCCTTACCTTTCAAAACACCTTTTCCATAATGCTACTTCTAATCAAAAAAAGCTTGGACACACATAAACATGCACCAACATACACACATACTACACTAAAAGTATGTCTTCACTTAACCCTTCTCTAACCCTAACTTGCCTATACTCATACAGACACTCCTAACTCCTAATGATGAAACCTTCTGAGTATATAGAGATTTCAACATTACTTTCCCAAACCCACAGTTGCCTTACCTGCAAATGTTTCATGTTCCATTAATCAGAAATCTTAACATTTTGTTGAATGGAACAATCAACCACATTTCACAGTAATTTACTGCATCATCAATCAGCAGATAATTTGATGGAGTAAATAAACCCACACAAATACACATATAATATAATATATATATATATATATATATATATATATATATATATATATATATATATATATATATATATATATATATATATATATATATATATATATATAAAATATATATCAGTTTACTATCAGGTGATCACATTACATTTAACTGGAACTTGCATGGTTGATCAAATTTGACTGAAAACTTATTTAACTGAATCACAAATGATAGAAAAGTGTAGCAGTGTATAGGCAGTATATGGCGGTTCCATTTCTGGTCATGTGAGATGCTATGGAAATGAGTCTAGAAGAGTATGCCTGGATTGGCAGTGCCTCCCTTCATGTCGCAGCCCCCAAATTTGTAGATGTTCATGTTTGTGCATCAAAACTGCATCACTGTTTATCATGTTTTTTTTTTCTTTTCTCCATGGTTATGCAACCATAGATTTAGTATATATAAGTTAGAGGGTTGCAAGGGGGCTTATCCTCCTACAAAAAATAATTTTGCATGGTATATTTGTCATGTACAATGTTTTTAATGAATTGTGATTCACCAAATGAGTTTTCAATGATTTTTTCCAGTGATTTGCGATTCAATGAAGTGAACAGTTGATGAAAAGCTATGCTCCCATCTATCTGTGTATATGTGTATATATTAACATATATATATATATATATATATATATATATAT